>NW_017731933.1:852648-872416 GCF_001890085.2 Hipposideros armiger
AAAATAATTTTATGGTTAGGGGTCACAGCAACATGAGGAACTGTATTAAGGGGTCGCGGCATTAGGAAGGTTGAGAATCGCTGGTCTAGGGGATGGAGGAAATGGGAAGACGTTGGTCAAGGGGTACAAATGTTCACTATGAGATGAGTTAAGTTCTGGGGCACTAAAGGTACAGAATGGTTATAAATTATAATTTATTATATACTTGAAAGTTGCTAGCAGATTTGGTCTTAAAAGTTCTCAGCACACACACAAGAAAGGATAATTACATGACCTGATGAAAGTGTTTGCTAATGCTATGGTAGTAATCATTTTTCAATGCATGAATGTATCAAATCAACACCTTATACACCTTCAACTCACACACTGTTATATCTGACTTATACCTCAATAAAGCTGTAAAGAAAGGGGGCAGAACCATAACTGGGTTTCGCAGGCCAGACAACTTGCACCCAAAGCCTAAGGGACCTGACGGTTGCTCAGCTGAGATTCGGGGGACATGGGTACCTCCACCTAAATTTCTAAAGATGAACTATTGGGAGCTACAGGCATGCCACCCAGGCAAAGGACTGCCTTGGTGGCCAGGACACTGCAGAGAACCTCTTCTAGGAAAATATCTAGTGAAGGAATTGAGCAGAGCCACCTGTGTGCAATTCCAGCTTCTTACAACTGCTGCAAGGGCTGTGCCCACAGAGCCATGTGAGTGGTGCATTTCCAGTGTGTCCAAAAGGAGGCACCTCTAACACAGTGGGCCTTAATGTTTTAAATGTTTTAAACTTGCTCAGGACTCGTTATCCCTTTCTTTTTTTCCCATTTCCCTCTTTGGAATGGGAGGGGTTTTTTTGTTTGTTTTTTCGGTTTTTTTTTTCATTTTTTTCCTTATGCTTGTCCCACCATCATATTTTAGAAGTGCATGACTTGTTTAATTTCACAGGTTTACTGTTGGAGAAAAATTTCGCTCAGATGAATTGTGTCACCCATACCTGATCCAGATTATGTTTAGATGAGATGTTCAATATAGACTTTTGAATTCATGCTGGAATGAGTTAAGTCTTTTGAGTCTATTGGGATGGAGTTGTATTTTGCATGAGAGAAGCACATGGATTTTAGGAATCCAAGGGCAGAATGCTGTGGTCTAAATATTTGCGTCTCTCCAAAGTTCATACATTGAAAACCAAATGCCATGAGGTGGGGATCTCATGAATGGAACTAGTGTCTTTATTTAAGAGACCCCAGAGACATCCCTTTTCCCTTCTCCCACGTGAGGCTATGAGGAGAAGCCTGCAACCTAGAAGAGGGCCCTCACCAGACCATGGTGACATTCTGACCTTGGACTTCCAGCATCCAGAACTGTGAGAAATAAAGTTCTATTGCTTCTAAGCTCCCGAGCCTGTGGTACTTTGGTATGGCAGCCTGAATGGGCTAAGACAATGACTAACTTTTTGTTTGTTTGTTTTGTTTCAAATAGGATAATTTTGATTGAAGGGAAGGTTTTATCATAGTATCTAGATGAGGTGGGTGAGGTTTCTATTTTAAATTTATTTTTTAGATGAGAGAGAAAAATATTTTATATAATTCAAAGAAATAGTCAATGTAGAACAATGGGATGAAAGTTCAGAAGACAGAGAAAATCCCTAGGGAAGCAAAGCCCCGTGGGTTGGGGTAGAATCCAGTGGAATGCTACAATAATAATAAAAAGTGTATCATATCATTTTCTTTATAGAGAAGACAAAAGAAGCTGAAATGTAAAACAATTCTATTAAGGCAACATACTAGAAAATAGTATGTGGTCTGACTTATTCCAAAGCCCATTCCTTTTTTGTTTGTTTCAATGCATCATTCTACCTCTGCATATTCTGTGCCCTACATAAAATATTAGCCTGTGTGTAGGAAGTAAACAATGAAGTAAAGGAAATACAATAATTCTGCTGCAGTAAAAATGGCAAGGATTTCCAAGAAATCATGAATGGGTGCTGCTATAGTTTGTCAGAAAGATTTTTGTCTCTAGTACCTGATGTCAATTTTTTTTCAATGTGATAGCTAAATTCCACTGAAAATGCAATAAAGTGAATGCACCTGGACAAACGCTGAGAATAAACTAATGAATGAATTTAATTATTTGGATTCAAAGAATCTCCTATATACAGATAACCATTTAGTATTGTGCAAAAGTACTATTGGAAAACAACTGTTAGAATAAAATGTAAATCCTCATCTCTATTGTTATATTTGCAACTGATCTTTACTTGCCTAGGCAGGGCTTGTTAATTACTAGGTATTATGATGTGTGACACTACAACTCAATGCTTTATTTAGGAATAAAGGAAAATACCACCAATCAACAGATAAATATCAGACCCTATGATAAGCAATATGTTGTTTATAAATATTAATATAACATGAACTTCCTGATTCAGAGCTGGTGTCCTAGTGGGTTTACTATACTGGTTTTATGAAGTTGTTCTGATGTTTAAATAGCTCACGGGGCTAATACTGTCTAGGGTTAAGAGTACAAATGCCTTTGCGGCTGAGGTCAATGATATGGAAAAATGAAGTGGATCTGGTTTAAGAAGCAATATGAATAAATAGAAAACAGTAGTGAATTGGAGACGAGATTACCAACTGAATGTGCCAGTTATTACTACTTTCAAAGGGTGTGTATAATGAGGCACAGGTATTCCACCCTTTTCAAAAGTTTGCTTTACACAACTTCACTTTTATGACAGACCTACATTAGTACCAGTTTTCACTTACCAAAAGAAATCTGCAGGTTTTTGCTTGTACAAAAAAGCCACAAAGAGAAAATAGCATTCAGTGTTTGTTTTGCAGCAATGCATTCAGGGGCAGCCTGCAATCCAAGCAGTAGCATGTCATGGCCATGCGCCTTCCCCCGGTACTACACTCAGCACCTCAGCATCAATCTGCCATGGCTTTGAACTGAGTCTGTGAACATCTGTGCTGCATCTCAGATTATTTTGTGCATTTGTTAGCAGGATGTGTCCTAAGGTAATTGCTTTTTTGCTTCACACTATTCCAGCTTACAAAAGGTTTCATAGGATCACTCTGTCTTCAGATAGTAGGGGAAACCTGGAGTGAACAACTGCTATTGCCCATTCATTGATATTTCAAATGTAACGTGACACCTGGGTTTGTATGTGAAATTTATGAATATTAAACCTTAAAAAAATTTAAAACTTAAAAAAGTCATTGTGTAAGTCCACTAAAATACATATTTCATATTAGTTACAAATAACTCATTAGTGTTTGTTAGCTTATCTTTTTGGGATATCAGTTTGTCTATTAATGTTGCTGTCTGTAAATAGGCGACTACCATGATGGACACTCAAACATGAAAATAGTATTAACCTCAAGGTTATACTAGCACATTATATATAAAATGGATTAAATCAAGCATCTGCAGAAGCAGTTGTTATAGGTTGAACTGTGTCTCCAAACAGATACGTTGAAATCCTAGCATCCAACACCTACAAAAATAACCTTATTTTGAAATAGAATCTTTGCAGATGTAACCATGATGAAGGTATTAGCAAGGGTTCTAATCCAATTTGACTGATGTTTTTAAAGGAAGAGAGACATAGATGGAGACACACGTTGAAAACACCATGTGACTAAGGCGGCCGGGATTTTCAGTGGTGTGTCTAAAATCTAAGGAATGTGAAGCATTTCTAGCAAGACCATGAAACTGATTCTTCCCTAGGGACTTCAGAGAAAGAATAGTCCTACGGATGCCTTGATTTTGAAAGTCTAGCTTCCAGAACTGTGTGAGAATTAAGTTCACTTGTATTAAGCAACCTAGTTTGTGATACCTTATTATGGAAAAGCTAGAAATAAATTCATCTATCTCTTATGCAGAACACATCATATGTACATTTGGGATAAGAATAATAAAGACGAATATCAATAATTCAACATGGTGAAAGACTGAATGCCTTCCCATTAAAATCATGGGCAAGACATGGATGTCCACACTCACCATTTTTATTCAACACAGCGCTATAGGTTATAGCTAGTACAATAAGGCAAAAAAATAATCATACAAATTGGAAAGGAAGAAGCAGAATTGTCTTTATCTGTAAATGGCATGATTTTCTATGCAGAAAAAAATAATAGAGTGCTATAGAAACTGGTAGTGTTTAGCAAGTCTACAGGACACAACATCAACACACAAAAATCAATCATATATGTATATTCTATCAGTGAACAATTGAAAATCAAAATAAAAAATGACAATACTATTCATTGTAACATTAAATGAAAAATACTTAGGGGAAAATATGACAAAGATGTAAAAGACCTTTACAATAAAAGCTACAAACATTGCTATGGGAAATTAAAATCATAATAAATGGCAAGGTATATTATGTTTATGTGGTAGAAGATTCAGTATTTCTAAAATATAAACTTCCTCAAATTGATTAGAGATTTAACTCCAATCAATTTCCAATAGGATTTCTTTTGTAGAAATTGACAACATGATTCTAAAATTTGTATGGAAATGCAAAGGACCACGAGTAGCAAAAGACTTTAAAAAGGGACACATTTGCAATATGAACACTATCTCTTTCAAGTGTTATTCTAAAGCTACAGTAATCAAGACAATGTGGTATTTATGTAGCAAAGCCAAATAGATCTTTGTAATGGAATAGAGTACAGAAATAGACCCACATATATAAAGGCACTTGGTTTTCGACAGACGTGCAAAGGCAGTTCCGTGTAAAAAGGGTCATCTTTTAGACAATTGGTGTGGGAAAATTGGAATATATATATATATACATATATATACATATATATGTATATATATATAATGTCAATCCATATATTACAAGATATACAAAAATAACTCAAAATGGCTATATATCTTAAGGTAAAAGCTAAAAGTATAACATTTGTAGAAGAAAACATAGTAGACACCTCTTTGATCTTGGTTATATGCCTGTGCATGTATGTATGCAGCTTAAGCACAACACCAACAGCACGATTCATAATGGAACAAAATGATAACTTAGACATCAGCAGAATTATAAATTTCCTCTCTTTAAAATACATGCATAAGAGAACACAAAAGCAAACCATGTATTTGGAGGAAATATTTGCAAAGCATCAACCTTAAAAAAAAGAACTTATACTCAAGTATATAAAGAACTCACAAAACTTAATAAAACAAAAAAACCCAAATTATGAGTAAAATAAGTGGCCACATGATTTGAACAGACACTTCACAAAAGTAGATATGCAAATGGCACCAAAACACATGCAAAGATAAGCAGAACCATCAATCCTTAGAAAAATGCAAATTAAAATCATGATTGTCTAGCTATCACTCCATACATATCAGAAGAACTAAAATTAAAAAGTTGTGTTCTAGCACGTGTGGTGAGGATGTGGAAAATAGGATACCTCATATGATGCTGCTGAGAAAGCAAAATAGTAAAAATGTTCTAAAACATTTTGAAAGTTTCTTAAAAAATAAAACATACTCCTACAAATTGATTTAAGAATTCTGCTCTTAGGCATTAATCCAAGAGAAAAAGAGCATATGTCTAAACAAAGACTTGTAGACAATCATTCATAGAATTTTATTTTTAGTAGCCAAAAACTAGAACAACCAACCACAGCTATGTCCACACAGATAGAATCAATATTCAAATGGTGGTATATCTATTTATACAATGGAATACAATTTAGCAATAGAAATGCATAAACAACATGGCTAAATCCAAGAAAAACTTTACTGCACAAAAACAAACAACAAAAACATACTGTATCATTCAATTTATATATATATATATTTTTAGAAGTCCATCAAATGCATAGTGACAGAAATCTGAGTTGTGTTTGCCTGGGTTAGTATGAAGGAACTACAAAGGGGCACCCAGACATTTTTTGAGGTGACAGTATGTTCATTACCCTATTGTGGTAATGGTTTCACGGATGTGTACAAATGACAAAAAAATATTAAACTGGAACCTTTAAATATATACAGTTTATAACTATGTTGATTACACTTTAATGAAGCTATAATTAACAAACAACAAATGTGTGTATTTGTTATATCAAAGCTGGGAAGATCAGCATATGGATATTTTAATAAATACAAAAGCAAAAATAATAATAATTTCAGTGACTTACAAGAACACTATTCTAAAAAACATTGTATTTTAGGATGTTATCATGTGTCCTGGGAACAAGTGTTCTACAGTTTATATAAAAATGTTTGGAAACACTTCATTAAATGACATTGTTATGTTTTGCGGGGGTTTTTGTTTGTTTTTAATGCAAGGATGAACATTTAAATGCTCCATTACAATGTGATTCTCTAAGAGGACTGTAGAGATTGCAATCATTTTCCAAAACCTTTTGACCATCAATCACATTTTCTTGCCATGCTTATTATCATTTCCCCAAATACTGTTCTAAGGAACACGGTTTGAAAGACACCAGTATAACTCTATGAATGTTATTACAGCATATCTAAAGAAAACTGGCTTTACTAATAACTAGTAGACACTATAAACCTGAACAAAAGAAGAAAATAAATTTATTTTTTAAAGTAATCTTTTCTTCAAAACTCCTGAGTAGAAATGATGCTTGGACCTCGGAATGTATATTCCATTTGATCATATCAGAAATAAACAAAACTCCTTTATGGAATTTTCCATTAAGATTATTCAATTAATTTGCTCATTGAGTCCATTAAGAATCATTAAGATTATCATTTGAGTTTATCATAATAGATTTTCTAAGAGATAGAAAACATACTGATTAATCAACATGCATATCATTGTACTCTTATGAGTAATTTTTTCCCACTGAAATTTCAAGAAGGGTTGACATTTGCGTTAGGCCTTATTCTTCTTGTGAGTTATGCCAGTCACTCCCTTATGACCAATTAACTTCTAGTCTGCAGGAGAAACTAAATTTCATCCTGCACCTACAACACTTAGAACCAGACTACAAACCGACTTGACCTCATTGACTAATGACTTTCTCTGAGACCTTGCTGGTGTAGCCAGGGAGTTCTCTTTTTTTAACTAATATTTTAAACTAACACATTTATGACTCCAATTATCAGAGACTAATTATCATGAAATCTCACAGAGCAATGTAAGAGTTAGAAGTCAACTTGCATTCGGGGCCAGTGAACTGTATTCTCTTCCACAGCTATCGCGTACAAAGTTAATTCTCAAGGATAACACGTGGTTTGTAATGTACTACAATTCAATTTTATGAGTTACTTGAAAAACTCATACAGAAAAATAAGCATGAATACTAGTATATTTTATTTTACATTTGAGAGCCAATTCATCACAGGTGTTATTTTTTCTAGGCAACAGTGTTTCTGTATTTTGCCCAGTTATATCACAGCCAGACCTTATAAAGAGAAAGCACTTCTGCATTCATTTGGATCGCTAGTGGTAGTTATTGCACAAATAAAATACAGCTTGTAGACCCTTATTGTAATTAGTGTGCACCAATCTTAATGATAACCTAGAATCTTCAATCGTACCCCTTATCTAGAGAATGAAATTTTCTGAAGACTAAAGTAGGCCATTAGATAAAGAAAATTCATCTTGTCTTTTAATTCTGCAACTAAGTCAGCATGCTTAATGGTACTGTTTTTGACAATATATGAAATTATATTGATACATTTTATATAACCTTGTACATTTCTGTTTGCTATTTTGACATGTATATTTACTTTTTATTACCTATTTATTATATACCACATGTTTTATATAATGTTAAACTATAGGTATTAATTGTATATCATCTTTGGAATGAGAGAATCCAAAGTCTGATGAAAGAAAAAGGTACGTGAGCATGCAATTATAAGTAATGTATATAGCTCTGTAACAAAAATATAAATATGGTGTTTGAGGGTCTATCTCTAAATGTCATTGTTTACTTTGCCATTATTGTCAATAAAGTGAGTATTTGATAAATTAAATTCTTGATATTAATGGAGACAGACAGTTCAACATTTATCTAGTAAACATATAACAAAAGCAGTTTTTAATAAGATATATAAATCTTTGTGTATATATATATATACATATATATATAAATGGCTGCCATTTATAATAGTAGCTAAATACCAATAACCATCTTTATACTTATGCTAAATAGAAAACATGCTAAATAAAAAGGTTTCAATGGTAGAAGAAAAGTACAAAGATACTAGTACCCTGAATTACTGTGCTTTATATTTCAATTGCAAAAAGAATACATGAGATTTAAAGGAGAAAAAAGTGATATATAAAACATAAACCTATCTGGGTCTACTTCATGTTAGAAAAAGTTATACTTACTTTCTTGGGGATGCTTAGTTAGGATAATATTCGAAACCATGGTGTACATTAACCATTTCCCAGGGTGCCCTGTGTTGACATAATTGTCTAGACATCTAAATATTGGTGACTGCCCTGGGATGCCAGAGTGAAGGGACTTGCAGACCAGCTTGCACAATATTTCTTTATATCCTGATCCATCTCTGGTGACCAAGTTCATGATCCAGCTCACCGAAACTGTTCAGGGGATAGTGGGTATTCCCTAAACACATAGGGCAAGGGCTGTGCTCTGAGGATGCTGATTGGATAAAATCAGAGCCGTTTATCTGCAGCACAGTTTTTATCATGAAGTCGCTGCCTGCATTAATTCCTCGTAGTCTCTACAGCTTGGACAATAGTTGCTTTTGAGAATCCTTTTCTCCACTTGAATATGTTCTCTTTAAAATTAAATGAGCAAATCCCCATCCAAATATTTCGTTGCTAATATGGACTACGTTTTACTTGGTTTTCTTTCTGGTAAAATTCCCTCAGAGTTATTGTGCACGCATTGTGACTCTGTGCCTAAGTGGATGGATAGCTACATGTATTTAGGCAAAATAATGCAACCAGAGGTGTGATTTTTGTTTTTAATATGTAGAAAATATCACTAACTCTGAAATAATACTTTAAAAAATCCAACTTTACCTACGCTCTATCATCGCCAGATAAGAATTGATCAGTCTGAGTCATACACTTTAGACTGTTAGACATATTGAAAGATTTAAACAGTATTTATTCAAATTTGAATTGAAGAATAAAACTGTGCCTCATTCTCCACAGGTGTCTCCAATTCTAACATTTGATTGCCTTTCTGTTTATTACATTTCAAAAGTAAACAAAAACTATTTTGCTGTTATTGGAGTCCTAAATATTTTCTCAATATGAGTACTGAAATTATGCCAAACACACACAAACATTTAAAATCATAGCTTCACAAATTTGCTGAGGTTTACGATTTTGAGATACGTGGATTTTCAACTCAAATAATATACCATTAACACACACACATACTCACTCATACAAGGACACATATACACATATTGAATTATGATGAACACATAACAATCATAGAAACACTATTTTGTAAATGTGATTAGAAATATTAGCTGGTTTGATAGCTTGAAGATATTTTCTTAACACTATAGAACAAGAAGCATTCATATGAAACAAATCAGTGTTATGACTTCTCTGTATCATATTTAAAATATAAGAGAATATATCAGGCATTTCTCATGCCATGGAATAATACAATAAAAATGGCATTGGTGAAACCGATCTGAACAACATTTATTTTCAGAAATATATCTTTGTTCAAGCAACTGAAGCCTTGTAGCAGGGTGTGTATTTGATGTATAAAGCGTTGCATAAGCAAGAAAGTATTTCACAAGGTCAGGAATGAAATGCATCTGAACCTGCTGTTAACATTCAGCAAAATATACTGCAGGTATTCTGTAATCATTTCTTTCTGTCATTGTGGATCAGATGCCATGCAACCTACACAGAAAATGATGGCATCCATTCTGTTCTGAAAGAATATACTCTGCAATATAAAAGGAATGAACTGTCCCAATTCAGATGCAGAATCTCATTGCATTGCATCTTCTCAGACGACTGAAATATTTAACTCTATAGAAATCATTTATAAGGATTTGTGTTTGTGAAAGTAAATGTACAAGGTAAAAATATGGTGAGTATATAGTTGAAATCAAACTGCATAAAAGACAAGTATTTTCCTTCTAAATTCAGAGTAAAAATAATGTGACCAGCAATGCAAATGCAAAATAATAGGCTTGAGGCCATTTTTGCCCCTCCTGATCAGACCTTTTGTTATTCTTATGCTAAGTGTAGCATAAGCCATTTTTTAATTTCATGGCACATAAGTTAGTATATCATGACATCGAAATAATTTGATAATCAAGAATGAGAGCCCTAAAAAAGTGTTTCTGTCGTGAGTGGCACATGCAGGGCAGCTTGATTGCTCTGCGTGCGGAATCAACATCAAGAGATTTCGGAAGCATAATTTTTTTGTACTTGGGCAGCTGGTAGAAAAAAAAAGAATGAGAGACTTAAACAAATAAAATACAAAGAAGCAAAAGGTAGTAAGAGGGTACACATTTAATTTTATCTGAATAGATCCTTTATTGTGACACACACACACATGCAGGCACAGGCACGCGCACACACACACACACACACACACACACACACTCTTACACACACACCATATATACGTGCAGATGACATATCTTGTTATCCTTGAAAAGCTAACAACATGAATTGTATTTCAACAGAATGAAATTGATGAAAATTTTATATCTAAAAATAACTATAAGATATACTTTACAAGAATGATTTATCACATTTCTTAAACTCAATTTTACTTTTCTAGATATTAACCTATTTTTTATAGTTAATTATACCTGCTTTTTAAATTGTGATGTTATTTTTAGAGATGTTTTAAGAGTTTTATTTGGAACCTTGTCATCATACCTGCATCCTTTTCTCAACATTGTATCTTATCAGTGGTATCAGATCCTGGCCTTATTAACTGGTCTCCTTCTTACTCATAATTATCCATTTGTGGCTAATCTTCCTTCCTTCTGTACAAAATCTATATTCCAGGATTCAATATTTATGAAAGTAATTAATTTAATATTCATGACAACCTTGTTTCCATTTTACAAATTCTAATTATGAAATGATAATCATGAACTACTTATGAAATGTTAACTCTTTCTCCCAGTGACATAGTTAGCAGGTATTTGTTGAGCTAAAACCTGAGTAAGTGACGTCTAGCTGTAAGAGCTGTGTTCTTCATGGCTAGAAACAGTGTCACTAAACGTGGTAAAGCAGCATGACCGGTGGACAGTTGATCTCCATAAATGTTCATGAATACCCATTATCTTTGCTCAGTGGTGTATTTACAATCCCACTACAATAGTTGACAGGCTGCTAATTTAGTACCAAATTTGGGACTTCCAACCATAGGACCACAGTCCACATCTTTGCCTCTGTGGATATCAGTTTACAAATTTTTAAAATGAGCATAAAAATATATAACCTGTTAGACCTACTAGTGTCTAGTGACATCAAATGAGACCTAGAAGAAATGTATTTTTTGAAAATATATTTTAAAATTTGCTCAAATTTAAAATTGTAGTTGTAGTAATAGTAGTAATAATAGTATTGGGTTGTCGGAAAAGTCATGATGCATTTTTGCAAAGAAAAACATAGAAAAAAATACATCATGATTTTTCCAACAACCCAATAGTACAACAAAAGAAGACACTATAAATTAGATACACATTAACCTATAGATTCAATAATGATCTAACAATAGGTAGGAACACCAGAGGAGAAAAATTTTAAATGCATTTAAAAAGAATAGGCAATGGCAAGCCTACAGAAAGGAATACATAGATAGCTGTTCCTATTTTCATATTCTCATCACTTAACCCTGTTGCTTATACCACTGCTATACCCATAAGACTACTGGAATAAACAAATCTATTTCTGGAGTTTTAAGGATGACAAAAAGTAACATCATGGCACAAAGGGACTTGAGATGTCCTGCTTGGCAGTTCCTAAAAAGCAAGGGAAATTAATCTCTCCTTTTCTTCCCAATGTATTCTATACCAGCGGTTCTCAGAATTATCCTGTTACCACCAGAAGCAGACACCCTGTGAGCATGTTAGGACTCCACAGGCCCCATCTTGACCTATTGAATCAATAGCTCTGGGAATGAGTTCAAGTTAACTGTGTTAACAAGTTCTCTTGGTGACTCTTACATACACTAATGTTTGAGAATCACTGTTCAGCACACTGACCTGACCTCAGAGAGACCATGCTTGGTGTGCAGTACAATAGGAATTGTGTCAATTGTGCTTATGCAGCTGTGCAGCCTGATATGTATATACAGATCTGAGGTAGGAAAGAGCAGAGTTGGCCATAGTTCTCCAATGACTATCCAAATGCCTGCTCTAGACTTGAATCTGCATTGAGTGCTGAGGTAAAAAAAGTGAATAAAGCATCGGCCTTGCCTTTGTGTAACTCAAGTAGTTAACTGTCACAATGAAGGTTCCCAAATAAAGACACCTCATCAAACTGAAAGAGATTAAACAATTCCCAGGAAGGTGATATTTGAGCAGCGTTTGACATGCATGCCAGTTTTTGTTTGTTTGTTTGTTTGTTTGTTTTTTAAAGATTTTTATTGGGGAATTGGGGGAAGGGGAACAGACAAGTTGCTGTCCTTTTGTTCTTCACTGCGGTTGCTGGCCGCTCACACTGGCTGCTGGCTACACACGGTAGCCCATGGCAACCCACTGCAGCAGGGGCTGCAGCCTACGCTGTCGCAGCAGCCCAGCTCCAGGTCGAGCTGTTGTTCAGCATCTTAGCTGTAGAGGGCAGTGTCACTGGCCCTCATATGTGGGATCCAAACCGGGGCCCTTGGCATCCTAAGCCAGCTCTTAACCTCGACCGGCCCTGCATGCCAGTTTTAAGAGTTAACATGGTGAACAATGCTTAAATGGAGAGCCAATCCAAGCAGAGGTAACCTATTTAAAACTATGGAAGCTTGAGGAAGTTTGGCTAATTTGAAAAATCAACAGTAGTATTTTGATAGCCAAAAACTAAAGATCATATGAAAAGTTTTGAGATAGGAATTGGATATGTGGACTCAGTTTAGGATGGTGCTGCATAGTATGCCATTGTAAGAAAAAGAACTTGATTCATGTGTAGCTTATGAGAGTCACTGAGAAGTTTCAGGAAGAGTGGAAACCTGTTAAGATTCTAGTTTTAGAACCAGAATGTAGGATGAATAGGAAGACAAGACTGGATGCACTGGGTCCAGTTACACAGATATTGATCTAGACAAGAGAAATGAAAATACAGTCCTAAACAATGAGAGTGATGGTGTTGATGAAGAAACATGGTTTTTAGAGATATTTGTTCATGCCATGAAAAAAAATTGTAATATCAGAAAAGGTATATTCTTGAGAGAAAACACATTTAGTCTGGAATATGCCAAGTTTGGCATTTCTTGAGAAATAATGAGTCAAAGAGTTTTTAATTCAGAGGAACATTCTGCATTAGAAGCATTAATTTGAGAGCCATTGGCAAACTGGTGACAGCTAATCCCACAGAAATTGATGAGAGCTTTCAAAGACTGACAGCCAGAAAAGAAGACCAAGAGAGGCAGACTGGGGAAAAAGAAGGGGAAGGGAGAGCTAAAGTAAATGAGGGATGGTCTTGAGAGTGATGCTGGGTAGGTAGTATAGAAAGGTTACATAAAATTTGAAAAAGGTAAGAACAAAAAACTGCATTGCATTTGACAATAAAGAGACCATTAATAAATCAGGGGAAAAAATAGCTCAGCAGAGCAAATGAAGCTGGATAAGTATTTCAGAAGGTTGAGGAATAAAATAAAACAGTGTGACTGTATAATAAGGTATACTCTAGAAAGGGCAAGGATTTGTTTTAATTTTATTTCTTGTGAGGGAATCATTTTCAGAATCTATTATTTAAAAGACAGAGACATTTTAAACATTTTATTTATTTATTTATTTATTTTTATATTAAAGTTTATTGGGGTGATCATTGCTAGTAAATGGGTTTCAGGTGTACAATTCTATATGTCATCTATATACCACATTGTGTGTTCACCACCCAGAGTCAGTTCTCCTTCCATCACCATATATTTGATCCCATTTACCCTCTTCTACCACCCCCCTCCCCCCTTACCCTCTGGTAACCACTAAACTATTGTCTGTGTCTATGAGTTTTTGTTTCTTTATTTGTTTGTCTTGTTCTTTTGTTGTTTTCAGTTTTATATCCCACATATCAGTGAAATCATATGGTTCTTGACCTTTCCTGCCTGACTTATTTTGCTTAGCATTATAATCTCAAGATCCATCCATGTTGTCACAAACGACACTATTTCATCTTCTCTTATGATGTGTTCATGTTCATTGCAGCTTTATTTACTATGGCCAGGATATGGAAACAACCAAAGTGTCCTTCAATAAACATGTTTTCTGTATGTCAAATAGAGCTGGTGAGAAGGAAACATGTTTAGCTCCCGAAAACAGAAAATAATTAATTATACGAGGCAAACCATCAAAACACCAAGATTTGATTATGCATGATAGTAGGTCGCTAAAGTAAGAGTCCAAGCCCATTTTTCAAGGTGACCTTGACCTCAAACAGACTTTTTTTTTTAAATACTATAGGACAAATTCTTGAGTATCTCCTCTGGCCATGCTGGCTTTTCTAGTCTTATGGCTTACTCTGAGTCACCACAGAAATTTGACATCGGATTTTTAGAATTTTTTGATTGAGTAACTGTCTAAAAAACTCAGGATACTGATACTGATATAGAAATTATATCAGAACATGGATAGACACATTAGCTTTTGGCACAAAATTCAAGTTTTTGTTTGTTTTTTTTCAATTAGTTGTGAGAATGGGAGGTAAGAATGAATGTGAACAAACTGAGAGGTGGTGAATTCTCAATTGATGATTCAATTTCTGAGATTTGGAAACTGTAATTGGAATTGAGGAGAGAAAGTTGCTGGAGTCGAGAAATAAAGCGAGAAATGGCTCTAGTCAAACATGGAGAGCATAGTCCTCAAGACTCAGATTGCCTTACTAAAGTTGTGGTGCAATTATCTTCAATTTCATTTGCCATTGCTTTTGAAAGGGCTCTATATTATGGTTGTATGTGTTGAGGAGGCCAACGGCAGTTATATTAGTTTCTTAGGGCTTCCATGAAAAAGAACCACAAAGTGAGTGGTTTAAAATAATAGGCATTTATTCCCTCACAGTTTTGGAGGCTAGAAGTCTGAAATCAAGGCATCAGAGAGTCGTGCTTTCTTTGAAGGCTGTAGGGGAGAATCTGCCCCAGGCCTTTTTTTCTAGCTCTTGGTGTTGCTGGTAACCCTTGAAATTCCCTGTCTTTCAGAATCATTTCTCTCTTCTCTGCCTCTATCATCAAATAGCATTCTCCTATGTCTTCACACCATCTTCCCTCTGTGTGTCTATTTCTGTATCTCCTCTTATAAGAGCGAGCCATATTTCATTAAGGCCCACTCTCTGACCTTATCTTATGTTGATTACATCGGCAAAGACTTCTTTTCCAAATAAGGTCACATTCACAGGTACTGGGGGTTAAGGCTTCAACATATATTTTCAGGAGACACAACCCAACCTGTAGCAGCTGCAACGACTGAGCCAGAGCTGTGTAGAGTTCTGGCAAGGCGAGTGCAGACAGAAACACAGAAAAAGGAGAATGTCTGAAGAATATACCAATGTGTTTAACAGGAAGAGATGTGTGCTGAATGGAGATTAAAGGAGGCTAATAGAATGTTAATAGGTAAAAGACAATAAAAATCTCCAATGTAGTAAAGAAGTTGAATGATGAAAATCAGTATAATTATGCTTCCTGTAGGTATTTAAAAGTTATTTTCCATGTTAAGAAAAATATTCATGCATTGTTTCATTCAATGAGAAAATTAGAAGAAAATAAATTTGGAAATACAAATGTATTAGTGGCCAATTTTAGAATAATATCTAAAATTGGGATACTTAAATTAAATATCTGAAATAATTTGAGATATTTAAGTAAATGAATGAAAATGGTAATATTTCTTTTTGGCATGACTGAGATTTATGAATAATTTATATAAAATATTTTTGATGACTATTATGGAAATTTTATATTATAAAATCTGAAGCTCAATATATACAAACCACAGGAAACGTTGAAACCCAAAGTGATTATTAATAGATGTTATTGTGGTTGGTTTATGGTGTCTTGGGTTAGATTCAACTTTATTAATGTACATTATCTAATTATGTACACTTTTGAATCATATCTGTCTTTCTCCTAATTAAGTGGCACCTAATACGCCTTCAATAAATATTTTAATGAATGTATGTTAATTGTTAAATGATAGCACAGACAATGTATATACACTTTGAGTTAGCTAATATCTATTTCTTTAGAATCAAATATTTACACCCTTTTATATTTTACATATGTAAATTTTTAGTGAGACACTATACAGTTAAGGAAGCACTTCAGTGTCCATTACTGATACTCTTAACTACCCAAAATGGCTATTTTGTCTAATAAATAAGCAACTTTACAACCAACAGCCTATAAAAGCCATCAAACATTTCTCCATTTTCCTTGCATCTGCTTAGCCTCAGGAGAGAATTAATGTTTCCTGGTAGCCCATGACAGGAAAGAAATAACATTTATCAACTAAGCACAGCTAATATATACTATTTGTTTTTTAGTGTGGCTCCTGGTTTTGATTTAGTTTTCCCTTAAATGAGAGGTGATAAGATGGGATGCTAAGGGATAGTCTCCTCACCTTACGGCTCGATGTAATGGTAAACATTTATCAATGTGTGATAACAATATCTCAGTAACAAAGAAAGTAGATTATCCATACCCACAAAATATATACCATATTATTTTGTTTAATTTAAAGTAGTAACAACATTCACACTAGGTTGCATGTGACCTCATCTGCTCCATGCTGTTCCTGTTTTCCATGTGTTTCAATCTTACTGTCATTGTACATGATTAACCTGAGAAACATTCAGAGTAAACCTTTAACTCTCTGTGTGCATAATTTTATTTGATACAATTTTTGTCAGAAAAAGATAATTAGAAAAGGAGACTATACTATTTTAAATTGTTCACTAATTAAAGTTGCCATAGGACACATTTTCTCTATGGTTAGGATGAAAGATGCCTCATGCACACTTTGAATGTATCTTGGGCATTGTATATAATTATCTTAGAATGACACAAATAGCACTGAAGAAACAACAAGGCATTTTAAAAGGTTATACTATTTTGTTTCAGTTTGTATATAAAATTCTAGTACCATGGACTTTTAGAACTCTTGGAGGGAGATATAATATCAGCTTGTACAATCATGATGGGAATGAACAGAAAAGATTTTGGTTGGATGGAAGGCAGTGGACCTTTAACAGACAATTAATAAAGAAAATCTAATAATTTTCAAAAACTTTTTCAGAAGATTACTGAGTACATAAGTATTATAGGATAGAGTAAGTTTGGAAAATCTCCAATATATATATATATATATATATATATATATATATATATATATATATATATATTTTTTGTTGTTGTTGTTGTTGTTGTTCATTGAGATTCATAATGAAGTATATTCTTTACATTTATAATCATATTTGACAGAAGTAGATCAACCTGCTAACAGATTTCTATAATAGATTACCACTGAACTCAGAGTACTCCCATTGCAGTTTTAAAATACTTTAGAATGTTGCTCAAATACTTAAAAATCAAAGCAGTTTCCATGATCTTAAATCTAATTTAGTATAACATGCTATAGGTAAACTAATTTATTATTTATGTAATAAAAAATCTTTAATGATATTATGACATATTAAATTCAGTTGAACTTTTGTACACATTTTAAACATTTTGAATCCAAAATATGATTCCAGAAAGCGTAGTCATTCTCTGAAAGTTTGAAAATATAATAATCTCACTATGCTGTTTAGCTAATCATCATCTTGTTTTAGTGAGATAAATGGAACTCTTGAAATTATTGATACAAACCCACAAATACATGTAAATACAGACTGTATTACTTAAATAAATGTTTTGTTATTATACATGCATTTTATGTTTATATGAAGATGGTTAGAGAGATGGTTAGATAGGTCCATTATATCGATTTCATTATGTCCATTTACCTATCTCCTGTCTTACTGGTTATAAGTTAATGTAGTCTTTTAACAGAAATGACTCAGTATATATTTAAATAAATATTATATTTTGGATAAGGAATTATTTTGAAATAACTAAATGTAGAAAACAGGGCAAAGTAAGCATAGAATGGGAATATTTTTAAAAATTCAAGAAGTTAGTACACAGACTATGTGATAATGACCCCATAGGTTTTCTGTCCCCCTCACTTATAATTTGATGAATTATGGTTTTAAGCATTTTTGCAAATTGCCTCATATAACCATGACAAATTCCCTCTGAGAGAAGGGATATCCTCTCTTACAATGACGCAGCTGAAACGGAGAGAGGCTGACTCAGTGGCTAAGTTCATACTGCTGGCGGGTGGCAGGGGCTGCTTTTAAATCCAGCAAGTCTGATTCTGAAGTATGATCTCAACCAGTACAGAGGGCTTTAAACCTTTTCCCTAGAGGATGACCACATATTTGGTTTTAATTTTTATTGCAACAACAACAAAACTAATCCATAATATAAAAACAGGCAAATAGCATGAAAGAAACACCAAGATCAAAAAAATTACAACTTGAATTTTCATAAACTAGACATTGAACACAAGGTACAGATTGAAAAGCATATGACACTTGTCTGACAACACCTTTCAATATAAGCAATGACGAAGCACAGTCCTAGGACGAGGGGAATTTGGGAGAGATTTGAGTTTGGAGTTGGTGATAGGGTCGTATGAACTAAATTAACACCTCTCTGGAACTCGTGTTGAAGTCATTATTCATTTTATAGGATTGGGTATAGAATGAGAGCATTCCCTAAGACCATCCTCTGAAACAAATGTTGGAAAGTAATTGTGTAGCAATAAGTTTGAGATCATTATTCTTGACAATACCTGTAATACTTTTATTCTGCTAGATAACTAGAAGGCATATTTTCTTTCCAAATTACTGTTGTCCCTATTATTCTACCATCATCTGAGTTAACCGGCTGTAGAATATTTCCCCCTTAGGAAAATGGAACAGAAGGGAACCTGCCTGGCTGGAAAACCAGCTTATATCTGCAGCGAGGTGCACTGTGGGCAGAGCCAGCACTGTACTTTAAAAAGTTTTCCAGATATCAAATAAAGAGGTATGTTCAAAAGAGCCACAATTTAGTTCCATGGAGGTGTGGGGGTGGTGGGGAGGCAAACTGTCTATCTTTCTTATAAAATTTGCCAGTTAACTAAATTAAAATATATAGGTAAGATTTAATATAGAAAACAGAGTTTTGTTTTTCTATATCCCACCCAATAAATTCAATACATTAACTTATGTAACTGATAGTACTACAAACAAGTATTTGAAAAGTCCCACGTAATTTGTAGTGGCTTCTACCAAAATTGAGGGTCCCACAGGAATCAGGGATACTGAGAGTCTAGAAGAGCTGATTTATAATTCTTCCTTTGGGCAAGTCTACCCAGTGAAGCAAGATGCCTCATTCTAGAGCAGAGGTTCTCAACCTTCCTAAAGCTGCGGCCCCTTAATACAGTTCCTCATGTTATGGTGACCCCCAACCATAAAATTATTTTCGTTGCTACTCTATAACTATAATTTTGCTACTGTTATGAATCATAATGTAAATATCTTTTTGTTTTCCGATGGTCTTAGGCGACCCCTGTGAA
>NW_017731933.1:873436-909789 GCF_001890085.2 Hipposideros armiger
AAAAAAAAAAAGAAATGTGAGTAAACGATGCGATTCATTTAACATATATTTACTGATAGTATACTCTATGGCAGGCACTGTTCCAAAGTAGTGGCGATAATTATCTCACCTTATGCTCTTGTAAGAAGGACAAACAATAGCATCTAATAAAATGTAAGCTGAAATGTGATATACATGCTAAAGTAAAAAAAAGGCATGAAAGAGACAAAGAAAATGTCAGTGATGATGTGATAGACACTAGAGCAATTGAGGAAGACAGCAATTTGGATAAAGGAAAAGCTTTTCTGGCAGGGAACAACATGCACAAAGATGGCTAGGCAGAGACATCTCAGAGCTCCAGAAAAAAAAAATGAGGGTAGTGTGTCTGGAGCGAGTAGTAGGAGATGAAATCAGAAACACAAGGAATGAGAATTGGAGGGAAGCAATGTAAAGAATTATGAAACATGTAATGGATTTTCAGTTTTTTTTCTGAAATGGGGGAACTTTGGTTGGCTTTGGATAAGGTAGCATCATGGTCTGAGGTTCATTTAAATGAAGTATCATGACTTCTGTCAACATGTAGGGAGCAATGGAGAAACTATGGAGGTGTATTAGGAAGCTAGTGCAGTGCTAAAAGGGAGAGATAATGGTGGTGAGACTCTGCATGGAAATGCTGTGTAGGCAAGTCATCAGATTATGGATGAATTGGACGTGGTTTGGCATCAAAGTGCAGGCAACTGTAATGACTCCAAGTCATTTGGCCTGAGCAGCTGGAAAAGAAGATGAAAGTTCCCAAAGTTAACATCCCCAAAATGTCAACACAAGCTATGCATCCAACAACAACAACAAAATTATGAGTTATATCTAGCAGATTTCTCCTCAAAAAGGTATAAAACATAAAAATGTTCAGAGGGCGAATACCTGTGTTCATATCTCAACATTTCTTCCTACAAAACAATAACCTGGGAACACTAGGTTTGCAAATAATCAAGAAGGAATATATTTGAGATAAAATATCTTGTAGGTAAAAATATCTTAAGTTAGGAGGAATAAATTAAAAAAATAAAAAAAAAATTATTCTACAACCGGGATTTAGCACAATAGAATTCACAAATCCAATAACTATCAAGAATTGGAGATCACCATTCAATATGGTGAAGAAACTCTTTTTTAATATTTGCAATTTAATTTTTATTTTTTAATCAACTGTAGCACAATGCTGAAAAATATCCTGGGGTCTTTCCTGAGGGTACCCGAATCATAGTTTCTAGAGCAGGGAAGTGTAGGCTCCTAGTGGTCAACAGAGCTCTTATTCTCCCCAAAATCATTCACACAAGTTTTTCCATAGAAAACTGAACATCTAATATGATCTGAGCCATCCATACACTTCCACATAGATAAATTGTATGTGTTTATATTTCTATGTCAGAAATAAAACATTTGGACATCGATCTTTTTACCTGTGTTCCTGCTATCTATTCCTACATTAAAAGGGGAAGGATATATATATATATATATATATATATATATATTTTTTTTTTTTTTTTCCATCCAAGGGTTGTTGTCACTCTAGGCTTTGGGAAGACATTTTTGTAATATACCTTGTAGGGAATATAGGGGCTAGAATTGGTTTCAAGTTATCACTGTTGATAAGTGAGAGAAAGAATATTTTCATGTAGCCCTTAGTTGCTGAGATTTTATATATCCTCAAGGATAAAAGGCTCAGTCATCAAGATAATGTGACATATCCTCAGACTGTCACCATTTCCAGAACAGGCTAGCTTTTCTGGTTTAACAATTAGAGCACAGTCTATGAGATAGCTCTGCTTTTGAACTTGTGCTTGCCAAATCTATACTAGGTGCTAACATCTGACTAGTCCTAGATTTATGTCATGTGCTAACATTCAACAACATTCTTCATTAAAATCAAGTATTCTGAATAAGTGAATTTATTTCAAAACATGTCTTTATTCCCATCACCAACATCTAGCCCCCCCAAAAATTAGTGCTTCCATGGAATGTGCAGAACAAATAAAAGGTAAAATAGCTACAAAATGAATGTGAGCATACATCTTTCATTTTAACAAAGAAAACTGAAGGAAATAACTAGAAGAATTTTTTTAGGAGTCTGACCAAAAACAAGGTAGAAATCACAAAAGTGTGTTATTAGAGATGGATCGATGTGGTTCTGGAAGCCTGATGGGGACTTTCTAATCTACTGTGTCTCCTTCCATGAGCATCTACTGAAGAGCACAGTACTTACTTCTTTAGAAGGTCAGAGCAGAGTCATGGTACGGACACATTTCTAAATTGGGTAGAACACAACAGGGGACGCTCAAATTTTCCATTGGTTTCCAGGCAAATATTTTACAACTTCAACACATTCATTTCAATTCATCCTTTTAAATTTCCCATTTTGATCTATGCTATTAATTTGAATAACATATTAGTATAGCAGTATAGATGTATAATGCATCATTACAAACTATACATGTATTGAGGAACATGTTAGAACCCTTGCTGATTAAATGAGACTGAATGCAATCAAGTTTTGGAGATGACTAATTAGAGCCCTGCTTCCTGAAAGTCTATGTAGACAAATGTTAATTCTGGTTGCAGTTTCCCCTGGTACATGAGGATCAAAAAAGTAAAGGAAAGATGTAGAACATGCTTAAATTTCAAGAACTCCCTTTTAGTCTACATGTGTGACTTTATGACTCCTGGGATTTAAAATATTCAGACTTATGAGATCTTTGTCATGTGTGATTGCAATTTCTTTTATTTTCGTATTTTCAATTCACCTTCTAGTGAAATAATTGTTGATGACATTATTATGAGTAGAAGTAGTAGTGTCATAATTGCTAAGACTTTTCCTTAGAAATTAGTTGACCTATAAAATCCCAAAGGCAAGGAACCTTTGTCATACAGACAATCTTTCGAGTTCTATTTTTGTGATCTCCCTTCCTTCCGTACAGTCTTGGCTTTTCATAACTTTGCTCATATGATTTGCCTCACCTTGTTGCTATATTTTAGAGACCATGCACTTTAACTTGACACTAAATTAATTTCAGACCGGAATGATTTGAAACATCTGGAACCAACACCTTTCCAGTAAATCAATTTCTGTATTGAGAGAAATTCTAATTGGGGAGACCATTAAACCTGAGTCCCTCAATTTTCTGGTAGAAAAGGTTTTGTAGCGCCATGCCTGAAAGGACTGAGTGGGGACCACAGAGAGATGTTTTTGATATTGGGGTGAAAACTATCTTAAACCTCCTTTGATTAATATGTTTGTTTTTCCCTGAGTGTAGAGCACAAAGCCAGGGCTCTAAGTCATCGTCTATATTGCAAAGCACCTACCAAGATATGGTATCATCAAGTCAGTTGAATAAGCCCCAAATGAGAATTGTTTGAGGACTGGCATGACTCACCACTCAGACTCCTTTGAGTTTGATGTTCTATCCAAACAACAACGCAAAGTTTGCATGCAAGATCAAGGACAGAAGGACCGGTGGGTCCTTGTCATCTCTCTTTGCTCTTCATGGAAGGACATGAAAGTGCATCAGTGTCCTAAGGTCTAGAAGCCCAGGAGCCCAGATGAGTCTGGAACTGTGACCTTGCTACCTTAGAGCATGACAGTTTAGAAGATGCTATGTAACCACTTAGTGAATGGTGTAAGGAAAAACTTTTTATGACACCGTTGCTTCCACGTGTTCCTGCTTATTTGAGTCTATTTCAGGTTTCATGGCACACAGGCATCAAAATTGTAGACAACTTGTTCCAGAAGTAGGAGCCACTGGGCTTTGTTCCTTGTCTCTTCTCAGACATCTCATCTGAGAACTGGGGAGAAACTGTGCTCGGGAACATGATGATAGCACAGCTTTTTTAAAGTGACATCAACTATGTTCAGCCTGAAGAGTCCAATTCCAGCCAAGGCATAGGAGACAACTATTTAAAAAGCATGCAATGTGACAGTAACAATTGCATTTTAGTAGTGAACTCTGGGGTTGTCTTATCCCCATGTGTCTAAAATATACTTACTACAGATTTTTTAAAAAGACAATCATTAAATTGCATTGCAAATGTAGCTTATGACTGAATATGCTGAATTATCTAGCTTATATGTGATTGTTTAAGATTTATAAACCATGTGCCTAATACTCTCCCATCCACCCAGTTAGAGCTTTCTCTTCGCAATATGTTATAATTTTTTGTAGTATTAGCTGATTGACCTTTCCTAAAAGTCTTAGCATGTTCTGAAATTCTCCATTCCTTCAGGAATCACTCAGCTTTTTCAAAAAGACGATATAAAATAATAGTAACATATAAGTGCAAAATTCAGAAAAGACGTATTTTTGAAAAGAACAAATAGTTCAATCCCCAGGAGATACATTCTTCATAAACCCAAGTATAAATGTAGAACATAAAGTTTAATGATGTGCACATATGAGTATGTGAGATTCATTAATTTAAGAAAGATTCCCTTCTTGTTGGTCCAAAAATTTGCTTTGCACTGGGAATAAAAGAATGAGCAAAAAAACAAGGTGGTTACTCTCACTGAGCTTACAGCTTAACAGCAACATACAAATTATTCAAATAATCATCCAACTAAATGCATATTTACTAACTTTGATTGTGATGAGGAAAATACAGCATGTGTTGAAAACACGTAACAGCCAGTCCAATTCTAGTCTTGGGGTCAGGATTGAATTCCCTAAAAAAATTACATTAAATCATAATGACATAATGAGTCCTAAAAGAGGAGGTGCATGTGACATAAAATAATCAAAGAGAAGGAAGCCAGGCTGGCTGAAGGGCAAGGAGAGCACAGAATGACATGAAGACTGCCAGTATCTTAAGAGCAATGGAGATCCATTGAGGAGATTGAGGCAGGGGAGTGATATCAGTAGATTTACATTTAAAATGACCTTCTGGGCTTTAGTGTTGAAAGTGAATCTCAGGAGGCAGAGCAGGTGTGGGGAGATCTGCTAGATTATTGAATAATTCAGGGAAGTTAGGATAATAACTTGGTCCCAGATAATTTATCAATGAGAGACATCTAATGTGGAAAACAATTTTTGCAGACATTGCCTGACATCAAACAAATCAAAACCCTAAACAGTCATAATAAGTTAAAGTTAGAACAGCTCTAGAGAGGATATAATCTAATTCACACATGTTAAAGGTAGGAAATCACTAGTGTCTTAACAGATGAAAGTGAACGGCTTGCATTGTATTTCATTTACATACATTGCCTACCACTTGGAGGGTAAAGAGTATTTGTGAAATGGAAGCCAAAAAGGAACTGAACAATATTTCCTTTCCCTTGATATTTATCTATTTTCACATTAAGCAACAGATAGTCCAAACCCTAACCAAGAGATAAGATAGGGTGTGACCGTATTCAAGAATCTTCCCTAATACTCACAAAATACTCCTTACTATGTCGGTTTCCACTGACATGGTCTAACATTATCTGATAATTATTTTTTCACAATGATCACTTTCAGTTTTATGTTAACCTTCAACATTAATATTTTTGCACATATAACATTAATGAAGAGTCAGATTTGTTTAATTTGGAAGTAAAAACACTTTTTATTGTCTTTTACTAAGTTGTTTTTCTTTTTTGACAAAAAGTGCATGTTAGGGTGAAAATACTTTATTTTTTTCCTTTACAATCAGTATACACTATAAATGCCTAGAGTTGTTTATTTGGATCTTTGAAGACTGCTGCTTTTGTGAACTGATTTTCAAACCAAATTTCACAGCAAGCCATTTACAGAATGTAAATGTGTTAAGAATGGTTGGAAAGTCAAAATGAGGATTTCTTTTATTTCTAAAGTATGTTTATATGTGGAAATAAAATAAAAGGGAGGGGGTACAATTGCACTGACTTAATAAGTTTTAAAAACACCAAGAATAACTAAAATATGATGAAAACAAGACAAATAAACAAGCATCAGAAAGCAGCAAAGAAGCTGTCAAGAATATGTTTTTCCTAAATTAGAGAGGTCTGAAAATTTGGTGCAATAAATGACTTTCCCTTGAATAGTTGAGAACACTGTTGTAATCTCAGCCACAGGAATACACAGTTAAGGGTGCTCAGATATATGCAGTGTGATCAAAAGATATGGTAAATGCTTAAATAAAAATATAATTTATTACAGAACACACATTGCCACAATCCCCCTCAAAATACATTCCTTCCCCTTTTCCCCAGCTTCAAACACACATATCCCATCACTCTTGCCACTTTCTGAAGCAGTTCTGGAAGTCCTCTTTCGTGAGTGTCTTTAGTTGCGCTGTCATGGCTGCCTTGGTGTCCTGAATCATTTTGACTTTGGGGAAGAGCCAGAAGTCACACAATGTCAGATCCAGTGAATAAGGTGAAATAGGACACACCATACTGTTTTTATTTGACAGAAATTGCCGTACCAGAAGCGATGTGTGACACTGAACATTGTCATTATGGAGAATAAAATAAATATGCTCAGAAAAAGAGGGCTTCCAGAACTGCTTCAGAAAGTGGCAAGAATGATGAGAAAAGTGTGTTCGAAGCAAGGGGGCGCATTTTGAGGGGGGTTATGGCAATGCGTCTTTAACTATAATAAATTTTTTGTTGAAACATTCACCGTATCTTTTGATCACACCTCATAGATGATTATATGCCTCTCCCTCTGTCATCTGGCATTTTGTTGTATATGAAATTCAGTGATTGCAGTGATCACGGGTACCCTTTAAATCACACGCGGTTACTATGACTTTCATACATAAGAACGATAAAATTGTGGTAATTTTTTAATTTATTGTCATTGAATAGGGGGTTGGTTCTAATCTAAAATGCTGTTAAATGGCACAGAATGCTGGACATTCATCAGAAAAGTAAACATATATCTACAAACACACACACACACACACACACACACACAGTGACCGCTTGGGGCAAACCCTCTTAGGGTAAAGGTTGTGATTACACTTTGACTTCCTTGATGATGTTCTAGCTCATGTCACTTGTAAAGGGGATTGTCTTATTTAAGTGTTGAAACGGGGAAGAAACACGAAAGGACTTGTAGGATCGTGCATTGGAGAAATAACTGTCCTTCCACTTTCTCTTCATTCTGCCCCTCCACCTTATTATACAAGCCTAGGTCGGAATATCTATTGTCTAAATAGGCAAGATGCATCTATGCCCTAGTTCCTATGGTGTGTTGTCAACTGAAATAACATTTGCAAAGAATCAGAAACTTAAATTGGTGTTCTCGACACTAACAACAGGAAAGAATATAAATTTAAAAATCTTAAGGAAAAAAATACATAAATTCAAAACTCACATCTAACTTGATGATTTAATTGTAAAGATGATTCTGGAAATGCGTATGTGTATGTGTGTGTGTGTGTGTGTACATATAGATATAGAAATAGGTATATCTATCATTTTAGATATAGATGATATAGATAATATAGATATAGATGATATAGATATAGATACAGATTTAGATATAGATGTAGGTATGGGTATAGATATAGATAAAGATATAGATACAAATACAGATACAGATACAGATGATACAGATATAGATATTGATATAGATATGCATATAGATACAGATATAGATATATATATATATAAATATAGATATAGATGCCATTGCAACCTAGCTTGGTTTCTCAGGTACATGGGGGAACCTGATTGTGATTTTAGTAAAATTGCTATCAAGAAGTGACAGAAGGCATTTCTGCTTCACTTAAATCTGTCACATGACACATATGTGGTGATAAGTTAATTTCTTTACATTTTTTCCTACAATCTGGGCAGCAACATTATTGCCTTAAGACAGTATAATGCTTATTTAATACCATTGAATTCTAATATTTTTATCTACTTTATTTCTCCATTATACACATACTTGTGTTCATTCTCTCTAGTTGTTGTTGTTGTTGTTGTTTCTCTCAGTGTCCTCTAATATGACATAGCAGAAAAAATATATACAAGCTCAGAAGCCAAAGGAATCTTGGTGTGAATTATAATTTATTACTCTGCATACTGGGGAAGATGTCTAACTTTTCAATGAAGTAAATAAGGAACTGCATGTAAATTCTTAATGAAGTACAGTATAAATAATGGGTGGTCTGCAAAGTTTAACTCAATTTTCCTTTTTTTCTTTTTATTTTTTGCTAATTGTGTTCAGGTACTGTCTTTTCTAAAAACAAAAACTTCACCATACCCTACCATAATCTCCATTCAATAACATAAAATCTCCAAATCTCCCTGTGTCCTTTCATCTTAAAACTCCTCAAGCACTCAGAATGTACTTGTTTCCATGCCTCATTTACCATTATTACTAATTTGTAAGCTACCTTTGATTCCTCTGCTTTATTAGGGAAAATAATTCCTAGAAACTCATAGTAGAATAGAAATAATTAATTCAAGAGCAAAACAAGATTCTGCAGCCAGAATGCCTGGTTCAAATCCTGTCTCTGCAATTAACTGGTCATGTGACCTTAAAAGGTGTTAAAATGAGATGAGCTAATATGTATAAATTTCCCTCAGTAGAGCCGGGAACAGAGTGTTGATTGCATATTAGTTATAATTGTTCCAATTCCAATGGCATTTTGTCCTTTGTCCAACTTTATTTTCAGTATTTGACACTCTGTCAACTACTTCCTCTTGAAATTCTTATTTTAACTCCCAATACACTTGAATGGATTACCTATTTCCTTCTATTTTTTCTTCTCCTCTGACTATTGGCATTCCTCCACCACATTCTCACAACACTGGTAAATCACAATCTGTCCTTGTCCTTCTGCTGGCCTCTCTGGACTCTCGTGACCTCTGTAAATTTCCACTCTTCAAATTCCTCTATAAATTATATCCAGTGACAAGCACATATTCATCCAGCACATTTATGACTCTCTAATTTCTATATTAATAACAACATTAAGTCATCCCCCCTTGGTTGCTTTAGAGGAACTGATAAATTCATCAGACATCTAAGTCAATATTTTATATATCCCTCCCCGCCCCTTGGAAATTAGAAAATATTTTCACCTGTCACGTTTCTTTCTAGGAGTTTTATCTATCTCATTGTAGAAACCTAGGACATCTTTCCAGCTCCTGGTTTATGAAACACATGGCAAATCTACCCACTCTCTTGTGGATGGGTGCAATCATGTAACTAGTTCTGTCCCTTGAGTTTTGAGTAGATGTGACATATTATTCCTTATTGTCAGTATTTTCTTTCCCTCTATTATAGCAACTGTCAAAGTACAAGGTGATGGCTGTGCCATGGGCTTGGGTAAGAGTGGAAGAAAGGAATGAAATTACCAGCTAACACATTGGGTGTGATAAATGATATATAAACATTTATTGTAATAAACATTGAGATTTTGCGGTTATTTGATTCTGCAGCATAACTTACCTTACCCTGACCCTACCTTGACTTTCTTTCATTCTGTTCTGATGGTTACCTTCTATAATTTAAGTTGGCAAGGTGCACGTTTTTTCATCTTTTTAAATTATTATTTTATTATTACTCTTTTGAAATTATTTTACTTAAAGAATAAAAATAGATGGAGAATAAGAGACAAAATGTCCCATGAATTGGCATTTACCTCTGCATCTGTACTACTTATTAAGTTCTTGTATTTGGATGAATACATGATGACTTGTTCACCTGCTGGATGACTCCTGCAGCAGCCGTGCAGTGTTGCTGACTTGTGTGCTCCAACCTCACTCTCCCTAAAGCTGACACACGTCCATACCCTCATTAGCCCTTGCTCAGAAATTTCCCAGGTCTCTGTAAGGTCTGCCACACAGGCCAAAGTCCTCTGTGTGGCTGTTAATCCTTTAATGATCCGATAGAAATTTATATCATTTAACTCCCCAACTCATAATTTCCATTACAGTTTTAAGATGACTAGATGACTCTGAGAAACCACGATCTCATTCTTCAAATTTCCTCATGCTGTTCCCCAAATCTGAGGGTTATGCTTCATCAATTTTTATGTGTCTAAATTGGAGCTACCCGTTGTGTCATTTTTAACTGTTCTTTTTCATAAATTCTTTGTTTCTTCAATGTAAAGCTATCATCTTGCCAATTACAGTCACTGCAATTATAATCTACAGTTTTAGAGCAATGCCTTATACACAGTAGATGCTTACAACATTGTTGAAGAAAACTACGAATCGATCCTCTGGTTTAGGAGATTATTATATATGCGTTATTATATTTGCATTCTTGGTTAATACTTGTAACTTTGTGATGATAAAACAAAGTCCTGCTTAACTTCAATATGATACAATGTTTCCATTTAAATACTTAAGAGTATAGGCTATGCAATTTCCAGATACGTAAGCATTTTAATTGTGTGGGAAAATGTTTTCTATAAATTTATTAATTCATTTAACCTAGACCTATTGCCTTAGTGAACAATGAGGTTTATTCTTACGCACAGTAGTTCTCATGTGGCCGTGTCTCTTTGAACTAGAGCTCTCCGTTGTACTCTAACACCAATGCCAGAACTATGATGGGAACTTAGTTCTTTATCATTTAATTTTGCTTAGTCTCAAGTAAAATGTATATTTATTTATTTCTGAAATTCATAAATCTTGGTTTGTTCATGTGTTTTCCTCAACCACCACATATCTGGTGTTCTTGAATTGCATTAAACATAGTCAATTGAAGTCTCTCCACAGATTCTGAGCATATGATTTTTGAAGATTAGATATGTGCTGAAATTTTTTATTACATAAAATAACGCTTGTTTAATAATGTTTTCAGGACAATGGTGTGAAAAGGCCCAAAAAGAAGATTCTGAGAATAGTTTTTGCAGTACGGCGCTCATTTGAGTGCTTTATCCTAAGGGATGGAGTGAAGAAGAGGGTTGGACTTGCCTTACTGTTTTTGTTTCTGCATGTTCTGTGTATGCCTGGTGTGTGTGTGTGTGTGTGTGTGTGTGTGTGTGTGGTGTGTGTGCATGAATATATGTGTACTATATATCCACCTAGATATACGCACATACATCTATGTGTACATACATATACAAACATATGTATATACATATATACAATTATTTTTTAAACTTTCTTAAATAATAGTAAATATTCAAAGAAGGTTGCCCCTGTATACTACCAAAATATGAGTTATGTATCTAGCATCTTCTATTTTGTCTGTAAGATAATAATTCTTAATTTACTTGGGGTAATGGATACATTTCAATATATGATAAAATATGTGAATTCTCTTCAAAACATGTCTATAAACTTTCACACACAATTTGCAGGATTTCTGGATACCTTGTAACTCAATCATCAGTGTCACATATAAAACACCTACTAGTTATTGTTCTAAAAATATATATAATAATCATATTTTTTATTTTTAGAACTGTGGGACTCCACTGGCTTGAAATTCAAAAACCTTATTTTCTGTATTAGGTCTGCTACTAAGAATGTATATGGTCTTGAGTTTTCTATGTTTTATTTTCTTTTTTAATAAACTTAGAAAAATGTATTTTGATAAAATGCACATAACATGAAATTTACTATTAGCAACATTGAGAAACCAACACTACTCTCTAGTTCCGGAGCGTTTTTATCAGCCTGAAAGGAAACCCCAAGCCCATGAATCAGTCCTTCTCCATTCCTCCTGCTCCCCAGCCCATGGCAGCTATGCTTCTGCTTTCTGCCTCTATAGAATGACCTATTCTGAGTATGTCATAGAAATGAATGAAAAGTTTGGTGATCCCTCAAAAAATTAAATATAATTATCATAGTATCCAGCAATTTCACTCCTGAGAGTACACCAAAAGAAATGAAAACAGGTGTTCAAACAAAACTCTGCATGTAAATGTTCATAGCAGTATTATTCATAATAGCCAAAAAGTAGAAACAACCCAAATGTTCATCAATGAATTGACAGATAAACAATGTGGTGTATCCATACAATAGTATATTATTCAGCCATAGAGAGGAATGGAGAGCTAATATAGTCTACAATATAGATGAAGTTTGAAAACATGCTAAATGAAAGACTGCAGACACAAAAGGCCACAATATGTCTTAATTTCTTTATCTAAAAAAACATAATGATCAGAATACACTGTATAGACTTCAGAACAAAGTCTCTAAAATAGCTATGAATTCTCTATTATCTTTAACAAAAGTGAATTAAAGGACTGCCTACTTTGGCGATATCAATGTGTGTGTCTACCCATGTCATTGATAAATGGTATTGTGCTTTATAAGAACTATCAATATTGATTCCATTTATTATTATTTTTTTAATACAACACTCATTTCCTTAGTGATTAACCTTTTAGGATAGATTGGAATATTAAGAAATATATGCTAATCCTCTTTAATATCATCTCTGAATATATTAAGTTGAAATCAATCAACTATGTGCACATATGCACAAAACAGTCAGTAACCATCTAATGATTCCTAAATTACATTATAGAAAAACATTGATAACTTTCTTGGAAAAAAAAAAAACAGTCTCTCACAAAGGTATTCTTTATGAATAACATCTATTCTCCTTACAAACTAACATGAATTATAGAATGATATTTACCTACAAAATAGCTAGTTTGTTAAAGAAAGTAGCACTTTAAAAAAAAATTTGACAGAAACAATATCACTGTGTACATATACAATTATTTTAGTATGTGCAAGAAAAAATAAAATTAACAAGTCAAATGTAAGTCTCAGTTTTTCCTTTAACCTTACTTACGTAAATATCTCTTATACTACTACTAAATACATGACCACATACACAGTAACTAAAAAAGCTGGAAATGAATGATGTAAAGAAACAGCTGAAAATAGTAATTTTAGTTCTCTTATCACATTATAGCTAAGTGATGATGACATTTTGGTTATAAATAAATCTTGTAATATCACTGTATTAAGATTATTCCAATGCTGGCTAGTTTTCCATGAAAAGAAAAACAATTGTATTCTGCAGAATACACATAATGACTTAAATTTAATGAAATAACAGGGTGGTGATTTGAAGCAGTTCTTCCTCTGAATAGAAATGGTCAAGTTTATTAAATTTGAATTAATTGGAACTTCTTAGGCTTTGTAATGCAATAATTAAGCCCTACATTTAACTTGGAAAGTTACATGTATTTTGACCTTGGAGAAGAGAGGAGAGAAAAGAAAGGAGATGATGGAAGAGAAATATGATAGCAAATAGAGGCAGAGAGAAAGACATAAAGAGAGAGACAGAAGTATGGACGGCATTTTATTTTTAAATTTTAATTATTTTATCATTTTGGCTTGTTTATGTAGTTGTGTTCTGCCTGGAAGAGGACACTTAAACATATCTTATAATATTCTATATTTCCATTGTTGGATATTTGTGTACAGGTTTTTTTCCTATTAATGATTTTGAGGAAGCCTTTTGTTTATGAAAAACAGAAAGTTTTTACAAAGACAAAAATAGCCTATACAAAACATCATAATACAGCCACATATTTAATGAAAAGAAAATGAAACCAGTGTTTAGACAGCAAAAATAACTTTCTATTAGTAGAAAACAAATTATAAGCCTACCATTTTTGTCTGAGATATACTAGCATAAATCAAACAGTTTGGGTTTTGCTTTGAGGATTTTAACATCTTTTTTCAAAGAAGCATGTAATCATACAATAAATACCCAGGTACATCTTGAAATTCCAGCAAATGTCAGAGCAGAATGAATTCTAAATGAAGCAGAAGTCCTTGCTGACAGCTGTGTAAAGAAGCATTTATTTAAATGCAATTTCCTATCCCATGACTTGGAAGTACAATTGAGTGAGATAATTCCAAACAGAAGACACCTGTATTTAAAATTTTATAGTAGAGAATAAATATTTTCACCTGTTTATGTTTAAAAGACATGTTAGTATTTCTATGTTTTGGCTTTTAAAAAGGAACACTTTAAGATTATACATTGAGTAATTAAATATTAAAGAGTATATTTTATCTATTACAAATATCTATTGGGTCAAAATGATCTTCACTGATTTAAATAAATAATTTCTCAATTGAAATGGCCATGTGCTTCCGAGTAACAAGCCTAATTGAACTTAACGAATATATACTTCCCTGCATATATCAAAATGATAATCATGGCTGACAACAACATATTTTACTTAAAATAAAATCTTATATGTTGGGTGGATTGTGCGGCATATGTTGAATTTTGTAGTTGATGAGCATATTTACCAACGTAAACACCCTCCTGTCAGGATGATGGGAATAGCAGCGAGTCTCCAATATAATATTTCAGAAAATGTTCTGAGAATTGTTAGCCCCATTCAATGCTCTATTTCAAAATAAAACAAAATTATGTTTATGTTCAAATAAGTTTGGAAACTGTTACATGACATATGTTGTGCTTGGACCTTAAAGTACAAAGTATTGATAGTTTATGAAAGGCATTGAGAGTACTTCAATAATGGAAACTATTTAGTTTTGAACCCACGATGTTCATAGATGTTCATAACTTTATTTACCTAGAGGGTGCTATGATTATTGTGGTTATTGTTTTGCTTGATTTGTTTTATTTTGTAATGCTTTTTCCTTCTGCTGATTTCTGGGAAATGTTGATCTAACTTTAAAAGAGAAAAATGGAAAATTGAAGCTTATTATGCACAAAAGAGAGCAACATTAGAAAGAGAAGTTGCAAGGTCTTTATTTTTATTTTTTAATTTTTTGCCCTTTCTTTTCACTCTCCCAAAATGGGAGTTTATTTACAAACTCCCAACACAATCATTGACACTTACTCATATCAGTCTGTATGAAAAAGACCATCATCGGAGGATCCCAGACCAGAATGCAGCAGTAAAATATGTCTAGAATGCCTTTTCTGTATCAGATTTTCTGTCTATTTCACATATCTTAACCTGGCCCATGAAGTCCTTCATATTTCATCAATATTTTACTATTTGATTTTGGGGGATCTATGGTCAAGTTAAAACCAAAGTACAACCCTCCTCTAACTATAAGTTAATGAATAAGATAATTTCTGCATTTTCATACAGACCATACTGTGTTGTATGTTGCTGAGAGGTGAGCCAAACAGACGTGTCTATATATAAATGTAACAGAGATAAATTATGTCGCTGGAAATCTAAAGTGTGAAACCTAAAACTCTCTTTCCCAAATGGAGGCTAATTTTCCAATTGGAGCCCATTTCTATTTGGCAGAGGAAAAGTTAATGTCATTTTTATAAGGCATTCTCGACACTCTCACTTTTAAACAGTTTCAGTCAGGTAAAAATTCAGTCAATGTCCAATGTCTTTATCTCACTCGCTGCCACAGATTTCTCCCTTCGCTAGACAACAGAGGGTCAGTCAGCCTAGTGCTCTTGCTCAGGCTGCGTCCACTGTGTTTCCACTGCAGGCACTCGGCACCTCTGATCCTATAACCCTGAAGGGGACCAAAGTTTTTCCATCTTAAAACTGACTTTGGGGATATTGATTGTACTCTGGTTATTAAAAAAATAAAAGAGTCAGAAAGAATATATGACCACCACCCCCCTTTCCTGTCTAAGAGATTTGGATGGAAAGACCTGCTCTAGGAAGGGACTCATAACATCTTCCCTTTAGTATGGTAGCTAGGAAGGCTCCGAGCAGGACCTGCTAGCTAGACCCCCATCTGTGTTCCACTGTTTCTGGGTTGTCTGGCAAGACTATGCCCACCATATATATTTTGCTCTTCTTCAACCTATGGATTTCCTATGTCCTTCGGAATCTCAGACCCTTAAGACCCCTATCTCCTTCTCCCTTACCCATACTGTGTAAAAACCTCAGCTGCACAATGTGTTCTGGGTCTCATGTACCCATGAATGTGTATTCATATAATACACTTTGTACATTTTCTTCTGCTTAATCTGCTTCTGTTAATTTGAGTATTAGCCCAGCAGAAGAGCTTAGAAGGTGGGAAGAAATTGTATTTTTTTAGCTCTACAATCCAGTGATACTCTGGGGAACAATGTCAGCACATTGAGCCATCTGCAGCAGGCAATGCTGGCCTTCTGTGCCCTACACAGCCATGGAGGGGAATCTCTTTGACCACCCAGAAGCCTCTTGAAGCTACTTTGGGTGATTCATGAGAAGACAGCTGTGGCTTACTCACAACCCACGGAAACTCACTGATTTTTGTTATATATTTCACACAAGTTCAGGCTGGTATTTTCTCTTATTTCACTATCCCCTATATATCCTTGGCTTTCTTTGCCCTGAAAATGTCAGACATAGTCTCCACGTTCTGTAGCTCAGCATAGTCAGTGAGTGATTGTTAATTCCTTATGCATAGAATCACATTCTAATGTTAAAGCAAGGTTTTCCCTGGAGACTTTCTCCAACTGGGCAGAGGGAGATACAGGGAACCTCCCAGCAGTGAACAGCCTTCTAAAACACTGTTCCCTAAACATCTTTGTTCCCCAGACTCAAAATCTCTGTGATCCCGGGCCCCTGTCTACTTCCTCTAGAACTCTACATGGAAGTAGCTAACCTGACATCAGGGACAAGATGACACTGGGGATTTGGTGTCTTTGTCCTCAACTGCTAATTGCTTCTCACTTCCTTTTAACTTGGGACAAATATAAGGAAAAGGCAAACAGAAACTATTAGAGAAGAAAAGTGTCTCCACACATGGAAATGCCATCTAACATTTAAAAAGGACTTCCTTGTTTTATTTTTTTAAAAGCACATTCCTCTCTATTATTGAGTTTCTGTAGTTACTAACATTTACTTTTCAAGGTTCCCTCCTCCCATAAACCTATGTTGTTCCTTTCTTTCCTTCACCTTCTCCTTCTCTCCTTTTTTTTTCTCCTTTCTACTTTATTTTCCCTTCTTCCCCGCCCCCCACCCTTTCTTTTCCTTTAGATGTGTTCTTGAGAGAAACATAGCTATGGACTTCTAGTGTCTAGAGGAAACAAAGAAAGAAATGGGTGCACTCAAAATCATTAATAAAGACTTAAGAAAGGTCTAAAGATTAGAATTATCATATGACCCAGCAATCCCTCTCCTGGGTATCTACCCCAAAAATCGGAAAACATTTATCCACAAAGATATGTGCACCTCTACATTAATTGCAGCTTTATTTATGGTGGCCAAGACATGGAAACAACCAAAGTGTCCTTCTATAGATGACTGGATAAAGAAGACGTGGTATATATACACAGTGGAATACTACTCGGCCATAAGAAAAGATGAAATACTGTCATTTGTGACAACGTGGATGGATCTTGAGATTATCATGCTAAGCAAAATAAGTCATGCAGAAAAGTAAAAAAAACATATGACTTCAACTCATATGTGGGATATAAAACTGAAAGCAACACAGGAACAAGGCAAACAAACAGACAAACTCATAGACACAGACAACAGTTTACTGGTTACCGGAGGGTAAGTTTGGAGGGAGGGGTTGTAGAAGAGAGAAAAGGATATCAAATAGGAGTATGTTGTGATGGAAGGAGAACTGACTCTGGGTGGTGAACACACAACACAACACATAGATGATGTATTATAGGAATGTGTACTTGAAACCTACATAATTTTATTAACCATCATTACCTCAATAAATTTAATTTAAAAAGACTTAATAAAGGCCCAAAGATTATTTACTTATAATCAAGCAACAATAATTCTTAAGCTTCTTCCAATCTCCCCAACATGTAAATTCCTGTTTTCACAAATTTACCTGAATCCTATAATTTCCATACACTTATCTTTGAAGACTAATATGATATGTAGTCTAAATTTATTTTACTCCAGCATAGAGATGTGATGACCATGAGGAAGTCTCCATGGTTATAGGCTGTAACTAAAGAAGCATCCACAAAAATTTTCCATGGCCGAATAGCATGTTATGCAGGAAAAAAGGACGTGGTTGAAAGGTAGGTCTCATTTTTCTACTGCAAACAGAAGAATCTGAGGGTATCATGCTGTGTCTTGTATCATTGAAGAGAAACCATTGATTTCAGTTGAGTCCACATGAACAGTCTATATACGTTCAAAACACTCACTAGTCATAAAAATATTAATTGCTATTATAACTATTGCTACCCACAATAGAAGAGAAACTAAAATTGAAGTTTCTCAGAAAACAGATGTACAAGAAATTGCTCATATACTGTTTATGTAATTTAATACATAAAAACCCATATGCTTTGTAGTCAAGCAGATATGAGGGGAGCCTCGGCTCAGCAACTTCATAATTGTACGATGCTGGGAAACGTCCTTAAGTCTTGAAGCTTCAATTTCTTCCTCCTCAATGTCCATGTTAACACTATGTCAGAATTAAACGGCATTGCTTATTTAAAACGCTAAGCTGTGGCCTACACAAATATGCTCAATAAATTTCAACAATTTTAAATAAGACTCCCTTGCAAAATTAAGGCTTAGTTTTTAATTAGGGATTCCAAACTGAGAAAGAGGCAAACTAATTTTTCAAAGAACAAAACGAATTGACAAAAAGTAGCATGGCAGAGCAATGCTAACTGCCCCATTTTGGTTTTCGTCGTGAGATTTTGAAATTACTGTCTTCATAAAGAAATGCATTATGCTAACCATCTGAAATAAATAGAATAATTGAGACAATGTGCAAGACATTTGCCCAAGACTTTGATTCCTTTTGTAACACTGCATGTCAAGACATTAAAAGTAAACCTTTAGTTTAATTAATATAAAAGTCTAGATAGAATATCTTTGGATGCAACAAGGGTATGCTATTAATGGGATAGCCAAAAGAAGAGGGGACTGAAATGTTATGACACACACAATCTTTGTCCTGCAGTCTTTATTGAAATCTTAGAATGTGAATAAGAACTTAAAGGTAATTCATGTGGTGAATAAAACTATCTGGCACTTGAAAATCAGCCCAGCATGGAGAAAATTAACATATTTTAAGAGTAGCTGCAGTCACTCAGATGGCATAGCTTGAGTCCTGTATTGTTCATTGGAATATAACTTAGCTGTCCAGCACAGAGTGCATTGTGCTAATAATAGACTGGCCGTGGTCCACATACCTAAGAATTATGTGAAAGTGTGCTATTTGTGAGTGCATTTACAAAATTTATTTTTTCTCTGGCCCTTAAGTCAGGACCTTTATTTATAATTCACGTTAATGAGAGAGCATTTGCTTTAAGACACACTATTATACATTTTTAATAGCAAGTATTTCTATTGTTTCCTGAGAATGCACTTGCCATTAAACAGTGCATGGGCTGCTTTTAAAAATCAAGAGCAGTGCAGTGTTTATTTTATGTGCTTGAAATTCAGTAGAATACACAAATAATAAGATATGTTTCCCACCTCAGTTTAATTTTAAAAAAGAAAAATCATACCCAATTGACCAAATTCTCATTTTTTCGTGTTTTGACATATATCGTACCCAGAGAGAAACCCTTCTTCTCAAAATCCAGTAGATATTATGGCAATAGACTAACTTAGTTCTTTTGCATGTATGCATTTAAGATGTCTCCTTTTTTTCTCTAAACTCTATAGTAAGCAACTGTTGTTCTAAACACTTTTTGTTGTCATTATTTTCAAGCACTGGGACTATATAGGAAATCATATTACAGATATAAGAATTCATTTTTTTTTCATTGTATCTACAATCCTGCTGCTCAATATCTTAATTCACTTAAACATTTATAATAGACAGTTTTATAGGTATGTTTATATAGCTGAAATTAGGGAAAAATTGGTTAATAGTGCCCTTGGAGCAACATGCTAATGAATGAGGTGGCAGCATTGGTCCTCCTTGAGCCCTATTTGTTTTTCAGCAACAAAAGTTCTATGGTTAGAAGTTTGCACGTTTAAAAGTGACTACTTTCCAAATGCATTACATTAACTTTAAAGGAGAAACCAAATGTATCACACCTCAATGCATAAAAGAGTGGATCAGTTCAAATCGAGCATGAATTGTGGATTTTACATTTTCAGGGGACACATTTGAAATCCTCTCTGAAGCCTGAGTAATTCACTTTATAAGGGAAAAAGTGACAGACGTCTAAATGATCCAATATATTACCAATGGCCTCTAATGGAAAGCTTATTGTCTAGTCATCTTCCAATTATCTAATTCTATGGGGCAGGGGGTGGGGGATCAGGAGGGGTCAGGAAGGAAGACTCCATGCAGTTCATAGTCCAAAGACAAACACATTCTATCTGGAGGAGAAACAATCCTTCTGCCACCAAAAATGGTATTTTAGCTAAAACAAAACCAAACAAAACAATCAAACAAGCAAATAAAGGCAATTTAGCATCCATGAATGGATTTATTTCAGCTTTCTTTATACGCGTGTATGTAAAAATTGGAATTCCCTTTTGATTAATTGTAACATGGGTTCCCTCATTAATGAGTGAAGTAAAAACCTTCAGTTTGCAATTATGTATATTTATATGAGAATTAGCATTTTGCCTTTAAAAACTATACCCCTTGACAGTTTCTCTGAGTCTGAATTTCCTCTTTCCATATTATCCCAATTTAGAAATAATAATAGCTACTTCATGGTGTTCAGAGAACTGAGTGCTTACTAAGGTATGCAAATTTTCTAATTCTCTGTTGGCAGTGATCAGATATTCAAAAATTGTTATCAATATGTTTGTTCTCTCTGATGAGTGCAAGTCTGTTATTCTATTCCTTTCTCCATTATTTCAATCTTTAGGATGCTTCCTCTGTGTGACCATCTTGGGCATCTTCTAGACTCAAATCCTTCTATCCCCTAGGTATCAGTTATAACCCTTATGATATCCCAATAATTTGTTCAATATATTATATCCTACTTGAGGACAGGCATACAAATCTCATTTTTTTGTTTTTATTTACCCTTTAGTCTACACACAATCTATCAAATCTTAGATATTCAATAAATGAAACACCAAAAGAGTAACAAATAATGATCAGAGCAAAACAAAAGTTCTTTTCACCTCCCCCTTTATCCATCATGATCACATGTCCCTATGCTTCCTTAGGTACTTGCACATAATCATGTTTAGCTTCCCTGTCTTTTATCTTTAATCCATTAGATCACTTACTTCAGCAATTAAATATTCTTCTCTTTTCCATCTTAAAAACAAAAATCACCTTTCTTAAGATTCAACTCCACTTTTCCTGCTGACTGCCACATGTCTCCTTTCTCCTCTTCACAACCGACATTCTCCATCACTTCCCACATGGGCTCTTCAATTGCCTTTCACGTCCTCTGCATTCTGGCGTCTGCTCTCAAGAGTGCATTTACCCCAAAGTCATCTATATCTTCTACATCGGCCTTTACTTTTTATTAAAGCTATTCTTTTTATTGAAGTATAGTTGGTATATAATATTAGTTTCAGGGGTACAACATTGTGAATCAACATTTGTATACCTTACAATGCGATCACCACACTAATTTTAGTAATCATCTGTCACCATGCAAACTTACCCCAATATTACCAACTATATTCCCCTTTATCTTTTTCATAAATCTTGCAGCTCCCACCCCTGTCAACCATCCATTTGATCTATTTCTATGAATGTGTTTTTGTTTTGTTCGTTCATTTGTTTTGTTTTTTAAGATTACACATGTAAGTAAAACCATACAGTATTTGCCTTTCTCTGAATTATTTCACTTAGCATAATACCTTCTAGGTCCATCCATGTTGTCTCAAATGGCAAGATTTCATTCTTTTTTTTATTGCTGTTTAATATTTTATTTCACCCCCAATTTAATGGGGTCCTCAGCAGCATTCAGTGCTACTGAAAATGTAAACAGTCTTGTCTCTTGGTTCCTGAATGCTATTCTCAAAGATTTTTTTTCCTACCTCACTGGGAACCTCTTAGTCTTCGGCACTTGCTCATTCACCTCCACCCATATTTATATGTTCCGGCATGGTCCAAACCCTTTTCACTTTCCTCTTTAGATGTTCTTCTTCAGGGATCTCACTCTGAGTCATAGTTCCAATTACCACGTATAATCTCATCCAAGTCGTTGATTTTTAACTTTATCTATACATTAGAATCACTTGGGATGTTTTCACATCATAGTCACACATGGTTCCTTGCTAAGTACAAAACGTATATATTACATAGGGCATCTATATTTAGATACAGTCACCAAATGATTCTTACATGCAGACAGATTTGAGAATACCTGGTCCAGGTGATCATCTACTCTGAAGGCTTCAGTTATCATTTATATATAAAAGAATTCCACTTGCCACTTCTAAATTAGAGTACCCCATGATCTTTATGTTTATTCTTGGATATTGCACTCAACACTCAAAACCCAAATTTAACTTCAGCTGCAAACTAACGTGGTAGCAACATGGGACATATGATTAGAGGGGGAAAGACTGAGTAAGTCAAATCACCTCAAGATGCAAACAATTTTTATATAGTAAATACACATCCTCATTATTTGTGTTTTGAAATTAAATGAACATAAAAGCATGTTAAAAAAACAATTTCATGATCAAATTAATTATTTGTATATAAGTATTTGGACAATGAAAGACTAATATATTCTAACCCATACTGACAAGACTATGTCAGGTAAATTAAAAACTCAGTTATATGTATGAATGATACTACATTATATCTGTAGATGCATTGTTGTAGTTACCTTTTAAATTAAAATTTGGAGAGCTATTAACATGCATTTTAAGCTTTATTTTTGGTAAAGATGAGTTATATTAAATAAGTATAGCTATCAAAAATTAACAATATTAGCTATTTCTCCTAACTTTAAATCATGTTTATCCCTATAAATATAAACTGCTTTAATAACCTTTAAAATAGGATCTAACAACGAGGAAACATTCCTGAAGGCTTCAGTGAGGGTTACAAATGCAGTGGGCCTTAAATAATGCATGTGTATCCGAGACAGGGAACACACAGGGTTTTCTGTCAGGAACAAGGTAGATGAACAAAGGCACACAAATAACAGACCATTATTGATCTATTCCTTTTGAAGTCATATCGAATTTCAGGTAGTTCCAATATCTGCATTCTGAAACTTTTAACTTATGAAAGTTTCTGTTTGATCAAACTACATAAGTAATCAACATATACAAAGAGCATTAAAAGTAAACACTGATACAGAATTAAACAAATATCATTTGAAACATTCTGCTAAATCATCTCTAGAAAAAAATGCTGACAGAGAATAACTCTTGAATTTGAATCCACTTATATACTATAGTAGTTTCAGAGAAGTAATTAATGACACCTCATAAAGCTAATATATACATGTTTCAGGTAGCACATGACTTTGACACTACAGGAGATCCTGGATATTTTAGTGCAGTCATGTCTGCTAAGATCAATATTATTTCTCAAAGATAGATAATTTGCAACAAAAATTCAGGTACAGATAATGAATAATAGCTATATCTTAGCAACCCCCAAATAAAAAGAATTTAAAATGAAGTGATAATAGATCTTTTGCCATAAAAGCAATTTATGTTTTTGTTGTACAGTATCAGAGTTGTATTACCTTTGTATAAGAAAAAAAATGTTACTAATGATTGCTTACATTAATTATCAAAATTTTCCAATAGTTAACCTATTGCTGAAGTAACCATCTTGTATAGTATAGTTCAACAATCAAAAGGTGAATCTTTTGAGGATTGTCAACATGTTACAGAAGGACAACAGTGAAATCACAAGTAAAATATTAGTTTCCTACATATTTCTACAAAAGGTGTTTCATGAAAAGGTATTATTAATATTTGCAGATCATAATGCTAATATTTTACAAAGTATATGTTGGGAAATTCTGACCCAAGGACACAAAAGCTTGGACTAAAGCTAAGATTGAAGATAATGAAAAGATTAAGGATAGAAAGTATTTTCTTTTAACATTTACCTACTCTTTGGGAAACTCATGCATAGCAGAATAAAGATCTGGATTTCTAGAATTTGAATAACCCTCTTTTTTTACTTTTTCATATATGATGAAATAGAGTACTGAAGGGGACCAAAGTTTTGCCACCCTAAAAACGGTGCCTTTCGGGATACTGGTTTTAAGCTGTTTATGAAGAAACCAAAGATACAGAAAGACCCTTTGACAAGTCTCCTTTCCTACCTAAGAGATTCAGATGGAAAGGCCTGCTCTTAACATGAAGGCGACCTTAACATATTCACCTTAGCATGATAGTGAGGAAGGCTCCAAGCAGGGGCCTGCTAATTAGGTCCCCCTGTGTCCCATTGTTCCTAGATTACCCAGCAGGGGTTTTCCTGCCACATGTTGTGCTCATCCTCAACCACCTGCAAATTGCCTGTCTGCTTCAAAATCTCAGACCTCTGCCTTCTTCTCCTTTGTCCATAATGGCATGTAAACCTTACCTGCCCCATGGGTTTTGGGTCTCATTTCTTATGATACCCACAGTACATACAATGTAGTAAATTATGTAGATTTTCTTCTGTTAATTTGATTATTAGCACAGCTAAAAGAACTTAAAAGATGGAGAAAATTTATTATTTTTTTTACCTCTCACAGTAACTACATGAGGAGTTACTTTTGTTATTTTCCCTTTCCTTCCTTCTTCCTTGCCACCCTTTCTTCCTGCCTCTCCCTTTCATTCTCCTCCCCCTCTTCCTCCTCTTTCTTCCTCCTCTCTCTCTCTCTCTCTCTCTCTCTCTCTCTCTCTCTCTCTCTCTCTCTCTCTCCCTCTCCCTCTCCCTCTCCCTCTCTCTCAAATTTCCTTGTATAGGAAAAAACAAAAAGAGTTTTCACTTCTTGCCAAAGTTCTGCCAGTGGTATGATCACGGAGTGACCATTTGTAAGCCTTTTCACCTATTTGGGTAAATGATGATGTGAAACACACTGTTTTTGAAAAGCTGAACATAGATTCAGTAACCACAACACTAATGAATTTCTCCTTCATCGTGCAGCTTGGTTACTATTATGAGACACTAACTTTGGCTCTGGCATTTCATCAGAGAACTTAGGAGAAAAACAGGATTGTCCAGCATGACTCCTGGGGTACTTACCCCCAACAAGATAGGTGAGACTGGGGGCCCTCGTTCCCTCCTGCTGGAGGAGCTGCAGCTGAGCCAAACTTCCTGCCTGTCTCAACATCTATGCATCTGATATTCACAGTAACATATTTAAAGATCTGCAATCTCAGTTCAGGCTATTTGGTGTTTAAATGCATAATGTTTTTACTTAGCTTCTAAAAACCCTCTCAAACTTGTCCCGTAAACGTAAAAATGGGAAGGGTCTGGAAGAGAAGCCTGCAGGGTGACGAGCCCTGCAGTTCCCCAAGTTTCTGGGTATGCTGTAAATCAAGCACGCACCCCCACAGAGGCCTAGAGAATGGGGGTTGAGGGCGCCTGCACACCGGTTGCCATGCAAGTTCCAGTCCGTAGTGGGTGAAGTTTGCTTTTGTTTAGATAAACCCTTTAGGCAGTACTTTTATTATCTGAGTTTCTTTCTAAACATGATTATTTCATTTCTACCCAACAAATTGCATCTCAAGCATTCCGAGAACTATATTACTTTTAAATTAGAATGCTTAACTTGGATCTTTATTCAAAGGCTTTCTACGTCTTCAGATTTGGCCCTAGTGACATTTCAAACTGCAGGACAATTGATAATTTTTACTCTCAGGATTAACACAGTCTCTTTCCATCTTACCCAACTGTTCTAATTATATCATACACTTTGACGTTTTAACATCCCTAAGTGGATTTATTGATTTTTACTCCTTTTAAACTAAGGCTTTGGTGATAAGAATAGACATTTAAAATAATTCTTGCAATAAGCGGTCATTCCTGGCAACCACTTAAGTCCTGCTCCCTTTGACCAGCAGCAAGACTATTATCTAAGAAAAATAAGCCATGTCCAAAATTTATTATACCTCTATATTATAGGTATGAGAATTTGTCTCAAGACATACAGCCATAATGACACTGATAGAAAATTCATTGTTGCATTGACACACATACAAGTTTATGGGATCAAAATAGCTTTCCCACTTTTAAAGGTAATATTGTTTTATTGATATTATAAACAATTTCATTTCTTCAATTCAAATTAGGCCAGTGACATAAGGGCCAGTGCATCCTACAGTGTCATGTTGCAATGTGCACACTTGGAACCTAAAAGGCCCATCTCTCTACCTGGAAGGGTGATCTGGTCTAACCAGCAGGATCTGTCTGGAGCAATCCCTTTGTAGGGAGGATACAATTTAAAACTCATGGACAGGTATAGTTAGTATGAAAAACTTAAAAATGAAGGTTTGAGTAAAGATTGATTACTCCACATTGGTAGAGGGAATTGAGAATGGCTTTAAGGAAAGAACATTGAAATTATATCTTAAATTAAAAGGGGTTTGATCAAATGAATATGGATTGAAAGGTAAGTAGAAAGTAGGTTTTTCCTGACATAAGGGTCAATTCAGTTTACAGAATTATAATTTGTGATGAGAAGGATATTAAGTACATTTAGGAGATGAGTGTATGGGGTCAGCTTTTGGAACATACTCAGTTCCAGGACAGAAAATGGATAGGGAGAGGGAAGGATACTCTGGAAATTTTTTGGAGGGGGGGGGGCAGTGACATAATCACTACTGCATTTCAAAGTATTCATCTAATGTGCATGCTTAGAAGACACTAGATAGAGTCATGATTTGTAGCATAGAGATGACTCAGAGGCTGTTTTAATAACTCAAGCAACAAACACTGAAGATTAACATCAGCTGTGAGACTAGGAAGACAACATGGTTTCCAGAGACATTACAAATGTAGAACCAAAATCCTGACAACTAAGTATTCAAGAGGTGAAGGAAGGTAGAAAGAAGATTTTATATGTTTATATGTAATAATTAGATTACATTTATCATTAAAAGTGATGCTGCCAATTTCTGCCACACCCCAATCATACACCACCATCATCACACACATACACACGAAGGGCTCCTACCTCTTAGTAAAGGGTATCTTTCCACACCTTAAGCCTTGCAGTCATTTTAGGCTCCTCTCTTTCTCTCACCGACATAAAACCCAGCAGCACACACTGTCATCTCTGTCTTCAAAACACATTAAGAGCTTGCCTTTCGCTGACACAACTGCCATTTTGGTCAACACCATCATTCCTTCTGGCTTGGCTAGTGTGTGGTAGCTTCCTGGCTAGGTTTCCTGATTCCTTTTGATTTCTCTTTGGTTGCTTCTCATTGAAAATTGAAAACTTTCAGTACCCTATCACTTCCTAGGCCTCAGAGCCACTTAGTTTTCTTTATTCCTCATAATCTGATCTAGACATGCTTCAGCTTATTTTTTAAAATTATTTTCGAACTTACATCCCTAGAATAGACAGGAATCTTTATCTGTGTTTTCATTGCTACATCCCCAGTACCTAGATTATCTGAAACATAGTAGATATCAGTAAATATTTGTTCAGCAAACAAATGAGAATTAAAGTATATAACCGAACAATTAAAAATATGTAGAGAAAACAGTAAAACAGATGCACAGCAAAAGGTATTACCAGCAGTGTACATTCATTGATGACTTTACATTTTGAAAGCACAGTTTAAAAAGTAATTACATTTACTTTTAACAAACCCCCGTCTTAGAAATGAGAAAGCTGAGGCACAGTGCTTATAAGATCTGTATTAGGCAGGGGAGCTTTTCAGAGAGAAAACAATTAAATGTAATATTGAATGTGATATTAACACAATGGTGAGCATATGGATAAACTTATGTGTTACCAACAGATTCTTTGAATAAAAATATATGCTGCTATATGACAAAAAAAGGGATCTCTGCCCTATCTAGTCTAGATCCATTCATGAATGTGTGGCTATGAGCCAATTACACAATCTTTTTTCATCACCTAACCTTCCTCTCAAGCATGTTTGAATATGAGATGAGGTCACATAACATGGAGCAAAAACCTCATTAATGACAAAAGGTGTCTATTAATAATACTATCCAAAAGTAAACATGTAGGCAAATCTTTGTCCTGTACACAATTATAACATAAGAGAAAATACTGATATAAAGTGTAGGTTGGCAGGAAGGCATCAGAATAAAATCTCCAAACCAATTAATATAAGATCACTGAAGCCTTCATGCCTCTGAGCAGCAAGGCAAAACATCTTTTTCTCTTCTTATCAGTTTATGCTGGTTGTGAGGAGTGAGATGGCTTGGTAGGGTATATGTGGGGAGAGACCATTTTTTGCTGTGACAAATATAGGAAAAACCTTGACATGAACTGAGTCCCAGGAAGAAACTTTAATCGGGTGACCAGAGTGCGGTGGAGGAAATGAAGGACTCTGAACCGTACTGAGAAAAGAGCTTAAAAAAGTCAGAATTCACAGTAGAATACAAGACAACACCAAGTGGGTGGACATTACAGGAAGGGACAAAAGGAATGGGACATTGCTAGCTTCCAGACGCAAGTACTTTTTCGGGAACATTAAATGTGACATACTTTTTTACAGGCCTCTCTTCTCTGGAAGCAGAGAGAATAACCAACCATTCTTCTTAGCCCTTCGTCCTCAACAAACAAAAACTCACCACAGACACACATCCTGAAACTTTTACTTTTTCTTTCTGATATAATTTCCAGAAATTGTATATATATATATATATTTTTTTTCCCCTTAAATAAATAGAATTATTTTTCAGAAGATATTTGATCTATACTAATGTTATACTCTGTTATGGAGATTTGTATTACTATTTTAAAACATTAGTCACTGATTAGCTATCATGTAATTATCAAAAATGAAAAGGACTTAGTTGATATTTTTATGTACTCTGATTTTATACCTTGTGCCACATGTAAAACAATAGAAGTAGGGTTTGCTAGTGTCAGAAGGAGCGACCATAATTTCTAAAGGTCATTTTGAATTTCTTTTACTCTTATATTATCACCTACATCTACACCAGTGAACACTACTTTGGGGACAAGTTTTTTTTACATACAACTCTACCTATCTTAAGACAAAAGGTTAAATTTTAGTGTAATGTGATCCAAGCTCATATGCAATGTGCACCCTAATAAATACACAGAACTCATTATATATTCTGGAATCTCTGCCTTTTTGCCTCTAATCTTCAGAATATACCGGTTTATTTTTTAAATTAAGAATAATACATGGAAACTATTTTCATCTTATTGATGAAACAAAATGTGTTTGATCAGCAAACATGAGATAAAAGATAAAACAGTATATTATTGCAGAAAATGTCTTGGGCTATGTATTCAAAGACATGAAAAGAACATAATATCAAGCATCAGAAATACACAAGGATTATAAGATACAATGTTTTAGCTGCTTATCTATAAATTTAATGGGTGTTATTCATTCATATTAACACTCCATTGCAGATATATCTAATTTTCAAAAGATAAGTCAGAATACATTATCTCAGCTAAGAAATCATATTAGGTGACTATTAATGTAGAACAAATAGCGTAGCATATTTTCAACTCAATATCTGATCCTTTAAGAAGAAATGATCTAAAGAAAATATAATGAGGTTGAAATTATGGTATATCAAATTAGATTCTCACATTTTCACATACGGTACCATGCACAGTTATGTTCATGGTTTTAAAAAGTGCCACGTTTGGCCAAAGTCACACAAACCACCCTGACATATCCTTCCAATATAGTTAACCCAGGCCAGGAGAAGTAACGGTGAAGCCTGGCTCCAAATCAAAAATGGACCTCTTACATAAAGTTTTTATATTCAGATAAATGGTTTTCAAAGGGTGAGACAAGGACTCATAAAGAGTTCCCCTCATTTACTGATCTTTTTTAATGCTGACTCTTACATTAGAAAACAATTTCTTTTTAAGTTGAAAAACATCTCATAATAATACTTCTTATTGGTTATACATGGAAGTTAGCACCCAACATTTCACTTTGGTATACATAAGGAAAAAGCAACAAAAAACGAAAACAAAGTCAAAAGCAGTGATTTTAATATATACATTTTCTGATATGTTTCATTTCATTGAATTCAGAGAAATCAAAGTCTCAGGAATTTTTATTTCCAACAATATCATTGCTAGTAAACTACAGAAACATAAAACAATGTCATTCCCTATGTAAAATGTATTCTACTTTCTGATTATCAAGGCCAACAAAATAAATAACTATAATATCACTTTATAAAGGCACTTACGTTTTGTTAAGATATCACCCCCAGCTTGCCAATATACACAAAAGCAATCATGGATTCATTGTCTTGTGTGGGCTTTTATATCATGGGTATTCCTTGTGCATTGACAAATTGACAATGCTAAATTTCATGACTTCTTGGGTTTTAGCTATATGAGATCACTTTAAGAAACTATATTATTATTCATGGGCTCTGTGGAGGCAGACAGTTCAAGATTCTGACAAAAGAATAATACATAAGAAGGAAGCTTAGAATTTGGCAGGGGGGGGGCAGAAAGTAAAAGAAAAAGAGGATGAAGTAATAGTTTTCAAAACTAAACTATTTACCTGAGCCATTCAAACTATTATTTGGCTCAAAGGTACTCTTTCTTTGCAAAATTTTAGTTTCTTTATAATGAAACAGGATAAAAGAACAGGAAGGAAATTTAGAGTATCTCAAAGGATTTCTAAATCTTTTTATTTTGGAAAAGGAAAAAAAGGAGACTTTCAAGCTCATTTCCATCAAATCTCCGGCTTAAATGTCAACGTCTCAATGAGGCTTGCCCTGACCAATCTATTAATATTTAAAATTGCAACTCCCAACACAACCTTTAGCCTAACTATACCTCTTTATTTTCTGACATTTATCTCCTTCCAACTTATTGTGTAAGTTTCTTATATTACAGTGTGTGTGTATTTGTGTTGTTTATTTTCTGTCTCCCTCTACTAAAATGTGAACCCCGTGAGGGCAGTAATCGTGTCTTTAATGTTCACTGAAGTATCAAGTGCTTAGATTTCAGCTTCGCACAAAGGACATATCCAATAAGTATTTGATGAATGAATCAATAAAAGCATATAAATGATTTTGTAGCGAATATCTTATTTTCAGTATTAGCAACATCAACAGCAGCCCGTTGTTGATTTAAGGGTTAAAGTGATGTTACAACGACAGATCCTTCACCTATAATTTTTTCTGAGTGCTTCTTATAGCTGTCTGTATAATTGATACAACATCTGGCTTTTTGGAAAGATCGTTTCTGCTCCAAGTGCCTGAAGAGACAAAATGACTGAGGTTGAGGGTTTCGTTTTTTCAGCACACCCAATTATTTCTTCACATTTGATTTGTTTTCAGTATTTTAAACTTTATGAGGTGTATGTTAGCTGGATGATATCACTTTGAAGAGCTCAAAATATATTTTTGACCAGCTGACATTGAAAATTTAGTTTTGGCAAATGAAAAATAAGATTTAGTACTGGTAACATGTAATGGTCATGATATGCAAGCCCCATGTGAAAATGTGGGACTCAGCGACTGACGTCTGCCATCTAGCTATGCTGCTACATGATTAATAATGAGATTACCTCTTTAATTAGGGTGTCCTTTCCCTATGATATTTACATTTTTCTGCAGCACTGGAAAGTAACCCCCTAAGTTTTAAACTGGTAGTGAGAGGGGAAGCACAGAGGACAGCTCACCTCTTTTATAAAGCGGAAGCTCAGAACTTAAGTTAACTAGAGTGGCTTTAAAATAAGCTTATAGAGTAGCACATGATCTTATTCACCAACACAGAGGAAAACAATTGTTGGATACATGCTACATGTCTGCTAATGTCTTACAAAACCAATGTAGATTTTTTCCCCCAGAATTGTTTACACTAATGCTATCATTAGCCCCATTTCATAGATAGACAAATAGAAGCTTAGTTAGAGAAACAGAATTTTGACAGCATCCAGACAGTGAATACGGGGTAAATAGAGGATTTAACTCCACCCTAATATTACCTAATACCCAAGCCCTTTCAATTACCACATATGTGCAATAAAAATCTTCATTGATCATCCATTCAAGTGTTGAAATGCATATGTTTATCTTAATTTAATGTTGTCATTCTTCTATAAATGAATAGAAACCGAATGTTCTTAATGCTGATACCATTGATGCAATCTGTACTTTTGTATTATTCAGACATCTCTCTTGCTGATCATGTTGTAACAGAATGAGATGGAATTTACAAAATTGGGTAACATTAGAAAATAGCTTTAATTATGAACACTAATGGGAAGGACCATCTTATATAACCTTTATGATTATTTTTTTCTTTTTTCCTAAATACACCACAAATAGTAATGAGGTGATTTTTCCTCTTTGATTTATTTATTTACTTTTTTTCCTAATCATTAAAAGGAGGTCATATACAAGAGGCATGTGATTTATCTGGGCATTGTATGTCTCCACGGATATACATAACTCTGTCCCTCAGGCATGACTTCAATATAACAGTCTCTTCATTGTTTCTCTGTTCAACAATTTCAATTTGATTTTCCTCTTTTTTGGGGGGCAGCTCCCCTAAATGCTCAATAATGTGTGTTCAAGATTCCAGTTTGCAAATGTGCTTGTCAAACAGCATGAGTCTTTTCAAAGACTGCTTTTCAGTAAGTCAGATACCTGACCTTATAATAGTTTGAGTTATTAATAGGGTGCTATGCACCATTTTTTTTGTTTTAATTAAAATATGTAATAAATTAAGTATACTCAAAATTAATAAAAATACACTATAATCCCCCTAGAACAAGCTCAAAAGGAATAATAATATATATGCAGTGCATTAATTTTAAATCCTATTTAATTTGTTATCCGAATTCACCTTAATCATATAAATAGTCTTTTATTAGAATGTTGTCTGCCTCACTTGGAATTCAGGCTGTCAGTCAGAAGTTCTTCCTCATGTTTTGTCTTCAACCTTCAGGCAGTTGGAAGCAGTCTCCTCGGAATTGCTTATCGAGAGCAGCAATCAGCCATTACCACCTTAGCAAGGGTGATTCATTTTGGTGACTATTCCCCAGCTCTGCAAAGCGATAATTTGTCTTTTCTGGCATTGTGGATTAGCTGCGCCCCAAGAGGTCCTGCCTCCTTTCATCCCTTCTCCCACAGGGCTGAAGGGTGGGGGCGAAACAGGACAGGCTTCCCAAGACCCGAGGCACAAAGAGGCCCCTGCTCTCCATTAGAGCTCTGTGGCTCTTAAAAGGTTTCTCTCAATTTGCTTTAAAAAATGATATATAATATATAATACAGATTATATATTATATATACAATACATATATATATATATATAATTTATATATAATTATATAGATTTATAAATTATATGTGTATATATATAATTTTTCAGGAGAAACACATTTAACTTCCTCATAACTTCCTGCTCCCATCAGTTATAAAGTTGAATTCTTATTTACAAGAAAGTGTAACTACATAGTTTTTATCAGAAGTTACAGCAGCTCAGCTACTTTGGACACAGAGCTTCCAAAATTGTTTTTGAAATAGTTTTAAATCCTCAAAAAAGAGCAAGACATTATAAATACTACATTAAAAAGACACATTTAAAATCTAACAAAAATGGTTAGTGGCACTTTGCTAATACAATCACTTAAAAATCTTTTACTTTCAAATTTCACATTAACTGATTTAAATTGAGCGGAACCTCCATACTTAGAATATTGTTTAAAGCACATCTATGTTCAATTTATCCAAACTATATATTCCGCTATTCACACTAAGGGTGCACTTTAGTCAGATCACATCACATATTCATTCTCTCTTGACTCCCAAGCTTTTCATCTATCCTTCAGTAAAGAATCAGAAATTCTGCACAGAGGAGATTTAATGGTGGCATCCTGATTGGAAACACAAACCCGGGGCAGAGGTGGGGTGGGGTCAAATGATTTGGTTGCCATACAGTGCACCTATCAGATCTCCCAAGTCCATGACTAGGGGCTTTGGCTGGCGACTTACGAGACCCAGAGCCTATGCACATGGATGTTGTGTTTCCCACAGCTGCTCCAGGACAATGACTGAGCATAGCATCTTTACTAAAATGGGCCGTTCCTGGGAAACATTCCTCTGAATGGTAACATTCGCTCAAAGGCTGCCTGATAGACAGGCTTGCTAGAATGTTCTTAGGACCATTCTGCCTTTCCTTCATTTCTTCTCTTCTTTAAGGTGTCAGACTTCCAGCATGGTCCCAAGGCGCTCCCAGATTTGTCCAGTTCCTTTCTCTCTTTCCTGAAAGATGTCCTGTGCATCAAATTCCCTCTTACATCCTAGACAATCCAGACTAACACAAGTGACACATTTTGCAACTGTATTAATGTGGCACCTCACAGAAGGCTGAGAAACTGTCATTTATGTGGGAGCATAGTCTGGCTCACCCCACAACCAACTTCTGGCAATTTCAGTGCCATCCTCTTTGAAAGCAACAATGTACATGCCTTTGATCATTTCATTGCTGTTCCCTGGGCTTTTCCAAACTTGACATATCTTCTTCAAAATGTCACACTCACTTACAGGCACCACCTCTTGTGTGAATTCAACATGACCTGTACACGAATGAGAGGTTATTTTCTCTTTCAATTACAATACCCTTGTGTGAAAGGTAGGGGTTCACCATACAAAACTTACATTTGTTTGGCTTGATGTTTAATTGTTTTGTTAAGACCTCTTGGTCTGTATCTGAGTCAGCAGGCTTTGGAAAGTAGATGTTGCTTGCTAATTATGATTAGGATTACTTTTGCTGAATGGGAAAAAATAATCTACCACGTGATATGTTTTCTTTATTGGAAAATGATATCTTAAGATAAATGAAAATTATTTTTAGCTATTGGTGGATAAAGATTTAAGGATCTGAAGTTTTACCTACAAATGTGTGGACATGCAGTAAGCCTAATGCTTGCATACAACTCATGACCAATGGAACTTTAATTATATCATAGTAAACACATAGGAAACCAAAGAAGCACAGAGCGATCATAGCCACATAAGATTCTAGATCTTTCACACTCCAAATAGTGAAACTTCAGTAATGCTAGAGGTTGATTAGAACAACACATATGGAGTTAACTTGCAACCTTATGTACAAAATATAGTTTATTTGCAAAATATGTCCTATGTTGATTTAAAATACAAATAGCAACACATTCATTTTCTAACCAAAGCATTAAAATTGGTTTAAAAAACAAGTAGGGCATTCAAAACACTCCCTCCAAAATAAATCTCAAATGCACGTGGAAGAAAAAAATGGTGAAGATGATTCAAAAGATAGTTAATAAATTGGTTCAGAGCTCATGCAAGAGTGTGAGCTCTGAGCAGCAGCAGTTCGATGCCCACCCCGAACTGAGTTGCCGCTGAGCTGCCAACATGTGGCAGGATGGCTCAGCTAAAAAAAAAAAAAAAAAAAAAAAAAAAAGGTAATAAAAATAAGGTGAACGATTCATTTGTAATTAATATTTATTATAGAATTTTAATAATTTAGACAGCATCTCGATGAAATTAAGCATAAAGAGGACTTTTTAGTCTTTGAGATTTTTAAATACATTGCCAATTGAGTTAAACTACATGGTGCTTAGGGGAAATGGTCACATCAATAGAACAGAGCAAACACTACAAAAATAAGACATATCTAGATATTTAATATATGGTTAATAAATATATAACTCAGTTTTGGGAAGAAGAAGCTAACTCATAAATAGTGTTAGAATAACAGGTTAGAAAGTAAGAAAGATATACAATTATTTCCCTAGCACATTATTAGAAAAAAATGCCCCAAGTGGAATTAAATATATATATTTATATAAAAAGGAGGATGTGTGATGCTACATGAGCTTAAGGGAAATAACGGATTTTTAAGCATGACACCAAAGGCAGAAGGAAGCAGACCGAGCTAACTAACAGTAGCATTTGTGCCTTTTGAGAGTTTGTGTTGGTCTCACAACTGAGAGAATGAATGATCTACCTCTTTGTACATACTTTCTTTGTAAACTGTGGCCTTGAAATACTTAGTATTCTTTTAAACTTGGTGTCCCTGTCATTTGCTAATTTATGTGAAGAAAACACACGATGTCTAACTCTTTTCACTACATTTGTAAGTTAGTCTCAATTTCAGCAGGCTTTATTAGACATCCATTAAACATCAACTAAGAATATATATTAGTGCATTTTAGAGTGCACAGTGCTTGTCCAATAGTTTTCTCTAAAACGTTTCCTACACTTACATACTAAAATAAATAAATAAATTTAAAAAAATAGAAAAACCTCAAATCTTTTAAGAGCCATAACACTGAATCTCTCAATAAAATATTTGCAACTTTTTCCATTTACAGTTCTTCATCAATAGTCATCTGTGGATAAAATGACCCAGTAAACTATTAACTTTAACCCTCTTGTTAAGGTCAAGTGTAGGTTATTATTGATAGACATATTTACAGCTTTAGGT
>NW_017731933.1:914134-916679 GCF_001890085.2 Hipposideros armiger
CTATAACCATATCAATTTATCTAGACCTTATACTTGTAGTGATAAATGCTCCCCATTATATATACTAAGTTACTATTTCTTAAGAGAATTTTATAATGTTAACAATGTGAATGCAAAAGTAGAATGGTATTTGAGGAGACACGCTGTTATATGAAACCTGAACATTAAATGTTTGACAAAAACTAAGGTAGCAAGTAGTTAATGACTTGAAGGTACTTAGGAATGTTTTCTGAGGATAGACTAGACAACATTTAGATAAGTTTCTTCCTACACAAAGCAATGTTTATAAATTTATTCAAGAAACTCTTCAGTGACCCTATTAATTTTGGTTGGTGCTTAGGACAACTTAATGCCTGATTTACCGTGGAAAACCTGCAAAATCCAACATTATTGACATGCTTCCAAATACGTAAATGCATTATTTTTCTAATCATAGCTGTAAATATATAAAATTATTAGATCATAAACATGTTTAGCTGCCAAAATGTATATTCCTGTGATCTTGTTATATTTATTTATCATCAGTAGTGATTTTCTGTCTCTGATAAAATAAGTAAAAATGAGTGATTCCCAGTAGTGAGGGCAAAATTAATCCCCCTCCCCAGCTTACAAACCTCACAATCACTTGTTTTCTATAACATCCAAACTATAAATCATGTAGCTGTCTTTGCATCCTATATTGATACGTAACTACAACCCTTGCAATCATCAAGCTATGTTTTTTTTATTTTATTTTTTATATCTCTGTAGTATTACAATGTATTTTGTCCTTGTTCCAGCTCATTTACACTTGGGATTCCCTAATTCTAGGCATCATTTTGCTACTTCTCTAGACCATTCTTCTCAATTGAGTGTGGGTTGTTCTTCTGTTGTTTGGAACCCAGGCTGTAAATGACAAGTGGTGTAGAATGAGCTCTGAACACTTTTTTTCTGTTTTCCTTTTTCTGTCATTTATTTGCCTCCCCTANGTTTTGTACACCTGAAACTAATAAAAAAAAGAAAAGAAAAAAATTAGCCCTATATGTTATACTCTTATCTTTGATAAACAATAATTTAGCATGAATACAATGAACAGAAAATTTTTGATTAATAACATTTACATTATTGTAATAATAAACCACTAAATAAATAATAGAGTAAAGGTTAAATTCATCAATCCAAAACTAGTCTTTCTCCAGATTAAAAAGATAGATTTTCTTGTGGCTAAATTTCATCTCTAAAAATGAGTTCCATGTTAATCCCGGTTCTGGGTGGGTTAAAGATGGGGCAACCTCTTCATGTTGGCATAGTTTTTCTGAACCCATTTAAAGATTTATAACTGGGAACCCTGCCCTAGGTAAACACATTTGATATGTGAACATGGACTCTTGGCTTTGGCGCCTTATGCTCATCTGTTAGGTTGGCATCATTCCTACTCACAATTTGGTTGGAACTCTGCCGCAGGGCTTAGGTGCCAAGTGGAAATATTTTAAATAAGACAGTACATACAATGCATCCCTGCTCTAGGTGGAATACCCTTTATACCTGAATTCAAACAAGAGCATAAAGCCTGGTTTTATCCTTCATCACAACATCTGGGCATGTGCTCAAAATGAAACAATTAGCAGATTAAATATGCTAACATCATATTTCTATTTGTCAGTAAAGTCTTTCATTTTTAAAGATGATTGCCTTGAAATTCATATTATTATTATTGCCATTGTTATTGTTTTACTTTTTGTAGAGCTAAAAAAACCAAATATGTCTAAGTTATTAATGTTATCAATTCAAAAAAAGCACTATAGAAAAAAACTGAAGAACTCACTCTAAAAGTGTTTGGTGTTAGTATAAAACAGAAAACAATAATTTGTATGTCATTGAACTCAGAACTGACAAACCAATACATTAATTAATTACTAAAGAGAACCTTGCAAGAAAGAAGTCATTTGAAAACAAAAGAAATGGTAAGTGGAGCCACACTGTATTAAATATGATATTGGCAAATTCAATGTCCTCAACTAAATTATTACTATAACTGTTTGACAAGATATTAAGCAAATTGATTATAGATTTCATATATTTTCTTATTGGAACAATGGAAAGCATGAAGAGAGACTGTTCTTGGTTAAAAGGTAGTTTAATTTGGAAATGTTTAGTCTTTCATACTGAGGACAGGTAACTAAATCAACTTGGTTTGATGTTAACCTCATAAGGCTAGCTGCTTGGGAAAACAAATAATATCTTGACAATAAAAATCTAAGTTGGTATGTTTTGCCCTTTAACATTGAATCTAAACTGTCTAGTTCATTATTAAGGTCATCAGTATATAGTTTTACTTTTAATCTAATCAAGGTTTTTCAAATTATTTTAAAATGCATTACTTCAGGTTATTTAGAATGTTATCATATATCAAATTAGTTTAAATTTATTTATATATATGTCATATATATATATATCTGATATATATATATGGTTTGTAGTATGTGTTCAATAAATATTACTGTAATGAATAAACAAGAATAAGAAAAATATACCAGTAAAACATTTAGTACAAATGTAGCTCCCG
>NW_017731933.1:920572-923715 GCF_001890085.2 Hipposideros armiger
AAAAAAAACCACTTGTTTCTGTTTTGAAAGTACCTCATCCAGTGTTGCTCTTTGCCACTCCTCGCCATGCCTAAGTTGACGAGATCTTGCACTGTCTGCTTACCTGGTTGTTAATAAGCCATGCAGTTGTCACTGATTTGGAAATCATTTGGTGTTAGAAGTGAGAAGCAAAGAAATGCACTCAAGCGGTATATGAAAAATGAAATATCCTTTTAATATATAAATTTTGGTTTTTATTAATGCTTTTATTTATGGAGATATAGAGGTGAGAGTTTCTGTAAGATGTTTCCCCCAATAAATAGTTAATGATATCTCTTTTTAAAAGAACATGGATAAAATTTTTACATCCAGATAAATTAGTTGATCATTATCATCATCATCATCATCATCATCACATGCACCAAGCATGATTCTAAAGGATCTATGTCTAGCAATTTATTTTAATTTTTTTATCAACCCTATACTGTAGTTACCGTTATTGCCTTAGAGATTAGGAAATTGAAGCCCAGAGAATTGGATCACCCTGAAGGTTTATACTCACTTGCGAAAATATCAACTTGTTTGAGACGACATACTAAGGGTTGAGTGTGTTGAAAAGTCACACATGGAGCTTATGGGCAGTAAGCCTTTGCTATGGTAGATACAGGGAAAGGACATACTCAGATGCATACTTTCTGTTCACTCTTAAAACTTTGTGGAGGATGTTTGGGGAGGGTTATGTCAATGGATTGGAAGACTGGCATCAGTTCATACAACAGACTATGCTGGTCTATATCAGAAGTAGTAATCAGAGAGGGTTGTGCTTTGCGGGATAGAGGGAGAACGGAAACTTTCTGAAAAGTGTAGAGGTAGCGGAATGAGGGGAAGTTGCCATGAGGAAACTAAAGTCAAGAATGATGACTAGAATGCTGTTTGAACAACTGTGTGGTGGATAACAAGAATGGGCTAGAAGGTACAGGTGGATTGGAGAGCAGCAGTTCTCTACTGTAGANCACTCATGCCTATGGCAAGCAATGCTGGGGAGGTGGAACCCAGACCATATAGAGTGATCAAGCTCTGCTACTTACTTGCTTCTTAATGTCTCGATTTCCTCCTCTAAAAATGGGATAATAGTAATAATCCTTTTTCAGAGTTGTAAGGATAATGAGCTATTAAATAAAAACACTTAGAATGCTTCCTGACTCATGTTAAGTGCTCAGAGAATATTGGCTAACATTTTTTCATTGAGCTCATGTGTTTTAATTCAATACCTATTCTGTAGGAGGTACTGGTCTAGTATGTGCGACCGACCAAGTGGTATAGAATGGCTCTTCCTTCCTTCAGGATAATGTGGGGCCCTTGGGAATCATGGGACACTTGGAGCATGTCCTGATTCACACAGGAAGACACCCCTGTTATACTTCCCAGACTGCGTGTCCACAGGCTTTTCTTTAAAAAAAATTACCCTTTTGTATCAGCTTCCGGTATGTATGGTCCGTGCACTCAGGGTGACACAGCCATCATTAACCAGCTCCCAGCGTCCTTTGGGAGGCTGCCGATGAGCCTGACAGCCCTCCCCAGCTAAATAGTATGGATTGCTAGCACAATGGACATGATTGAAGGATGGTGTCAGCTTGTTCAAGATTGATCTACTGGTTAGCATCCCAGGCAGAGTTGGCAGTCAGTAAAGCCCTGAGGCAGAACTGGCCCTGAGCTGAACACAGTCATTCTTGGCCAAACCTCAAGGATCCCATGCCCAGAAAACACCAGAGGAGAGGTGAGGGTTTCTCCCCAAAATGATTCTGACATAGCAAATGCTGCCACTAGCTTGCCAGATCACATCTTGTTACCACTAAATTGGACCCCAGTGTCTGATCATGTCAAAAGACAGGTTAGTATTATACCCAACTTCTAATACTGAGCTNTTCCCAAAGGTAAATTAGTAAATAAATATCGAGGAATGTAACTAAGTTAGAAATCATAAACATTGATATTAACTTGAATATTCTTCCTTGTTTTAGAGACAATTTCCTTTTGAGAACTATATATATAACTCATAATATTTATAATAATTATTATTATATAATAATAAGTTATTATAATAATAACTTACAGCAAAACAAAAACATAAACAAACAGAATACATAGTAAAGCAGCACAATTTCTAGTGTTAAATGGGGTTGGGAACAAGGGCAAGGAGCTTTTAGATGAAAAATGATGAGGAAAAACTAATCGAAAGTACGACTGATAGAGTGCAAAGGAAGCATCTGAATTAAATACTCAGCCACACAATTATTGTCCTCTTTTCTTCCTCTTCCTCAAGCTGCTCCAAATAGCAAACTTTAGTCATTTTCTCTTCTTTGGCCCTGTCTTAATAGGTGGCATCAAAATTGCTTGTGAAAGTTGTGTATTAACAGTGACTGCTTTGTTTTCAGCTTGGGTGGATGGATACATCATTGTTAAGGAATAAAGCAGAAAATATGTATTTGGAGAAAAGATAATGAGTCTATTTTTAGACACATTGCAATAGTGATTTCTGGTAAGACATTATAAATACAGATTTGTGGAAGAAATATAGATCTGGAAACGGATATTTTTTCTTTTTCTAGTCAACTCACTGTATACTGAGTATTGTAAAATTTTGCCTTAGTCCAAAATTCTCCCCTGATTGCAAATATGCCTTTGTGTCCTACATTCTCCATATAGACCTGGAAAAAAAAACAAAAAATGTTGCTGGGTTGAATTAAAGCTGGACTTTAGTAGGATGGAAAGGCAAAAGAAGGGGAGGGGAAGGGAGCTCAGAGAGCTAGGAAAGGCTAGTTACCAGGTGCGCCCAGGCAGTGTTATGGTGGACGTGTGATCAGGGAGGGTTTACTTTTTATTCTATGTTGTAGCTACGTCTTCCTGCACCACCTTTTATTTAGTCCCCTCGCTAGCCCCATGGCTCAGGCCCTCATCCTCCCTAGCCTGGATTATTTCTGTTGCCTTCTTGTTCAACACTTCCAATTGGTCTCACTGCCATGGTGAACATAATTTCAAATGTATTCAGATTATGTGACTGTCCTGCTTAAAAGCCTGTGTTATGTCTCCTACCTAGCAGATCAAAGCTACAACTTCGCCTTTCCTAGTATCACCCTCTGCTCTACCGCACGGTCCCTGCGTCC
>NW_017731933.1:931730-932672 GCF_001890085.2 Hipposideros armiger
CTAGATGCATATTTGCTAGTCTGCAGAATATCAATCAATGGGAGGCAATCTTTGAACGTGGCAAGTTGGAAAATTACAAGAGTATGTTTTGATAAGTGGTGTTTGAAGGAGCCTGGTTGGAGATGCACAGTTTGTAACTGGTATCCAAGAGCATGAAGAATACTCTGCTAACAGTTCTTTCTAGAAATGTGCCTAGGATGGGGAATGAGGAAATAAGAAGGTAACCAGGGAACATCGAGTATATATGTCTTGCTTGTTGTAAGATGGAAGACGATAAGCACGCTCACATGTTAATGAAGAGAAGGCTCAGTCGAGTATAAGAAAGTGCAGTTCACAGAAGATTCCTAAAGGAGGGGAGTTTCTGAGAACAAGAGAGGTGATGGGATTCAGAGGACTGAGTTCACACCTGGCTTTTGATGGTAGAAGGGATTCCTCCTCCAGGTAAGAGGAGAATAATAGGGGGAGGGGTGCATAGCATATAGGTGATGGAAATATGAGAAGGGCTTCTGTGTTTTCAACAGCTAGCATTTAATAACCAGCATTTTGAAAGCTTCTGGTATATCCCAGGCACAGTCTAAAGCACTTTACATGCATTTTTCACTTAAGCAAGGAAGGATGCTGGTAACTTCTGTGTACCTGTGAGGAAACAGGCTCAGGGAAGATAAATATTTTTTTGCAAGTTCGCAGGACTAGATATTAGTTGAAAGTGTCTAACTTTAGTTTATTCTTTTACTCATTAAGCTAAATGACCTCCTGAAACAAAGCTATTGGTGGGGAGAGCAAATACCTGGGTTTTGTAAAAGATACAAGAAGATTTAAGAATAAATGCAAAAAAAGTGTAAATGAAAGATGACATATAAGCTTTAGAAATCAAGCCTTCTGTAAACAGCAGGAATTTCATCTGAGCAGTTAATAATTAACTTAGTTGAGTGGTGATTATAT
>NW_017731933.1:938466-969575 GCF_001890085.2 Hipposideros armiger
TGCAGTCTGGTGCAGCCACTGTGGAAATCAGTATGGAGACACTTTAAAAATTTTAAAAGTGGAACTACCTTATGACCCAGGAATTCCACTCCTGGTATCTACCTAAAGAAATCCAAAACACTAATTCAAAAAAATATATGCACCCCTATGTTTATTGCAGCGCCATTCACAATAGCTAAGATATGGAATCAACTGAAATGCCCATCGATAGACGATTGGATAAAGAAACTGTGGTACATTTATACAATGGAGTGTTATTTGGCCATAAAGAAGAATGAAGTCGTACCATTTGTAACGACATGGATAAACCTAGAGAATATTATTCTAAGTGAAATAAGTCAGACGGAGAAAGACAAATATAATATGCTGTCACTTATATGTGGAATCTAAAGAACAGACTAAAAGAAAATCAAAATGCAAATATACTCAGAGATATAGGAGTTGCTAGATGGGAGGGGGGTTGAGGGATGGGGGAGAAGGTTAAGGGATTAGAAAGTACAAATTATTAGTCACAATATAGCCACAGGGATACGAAATACAGTTTGGGGAATATAATCAACAATGTAAAGATTGTGTAGGGTGCCAGATGGACATTGGATTTATTAGAGAGATCACTTCATAGATTCTATAGATGCCTGCCCACTGTACTATACACCTGAAGCTGAAGTTGAATAATATGGGATGTCAACTATATAAACACACACACACACACACACACACACACACACACACACACTATGGTCACAGGATTTAGAGTACAGCATAGGGAATATAGTCAATGGAACTGTAACAGATGTGTATGATGTCAGAGGGGTAGTAGACTGGGGGAGGTTATCACTTTGTAAAGGGTGTAAATGTATAACTATTACATTGTTTTGTACACCTGAACCTAACAAAAAAAATTGTACCACATTAAATACTATCACAAAGTCCAGCAATATTTTGGCAAAGAGTTTCCCGGTACTTTGCTCTATGTATGTATGTGAACATTCTTTATAAACAGAATCACCCTGGCCTCCTCTAAGGACTGTCCTTCACATCAATTTCACGAGGCAAAAACTTATCTGTTCGTTTTTTGGTCCATAGACCATGATTTCATCCCTTCTGTATATAAATTAAGATAATTATTATTCTTAATGTTTTATCTTTCTTTTTTTTTTAAATTTGTCTAGACCTTTGAAAATTTCAGAGGAGACACATGCTATAATAAGATATTCTGCAGTGAGCTGTATGTTACCCATTACAGTGGGAAGACAGAGATCGATGCTGGCTTCAGGGCAATGTAGGAATAGGCATCAATGTCTAAAATAACATTCAAACATTTGTAAAATTTATACCTTTTTTATTAAAAAATTAATACAATATAATCATTACATGTGGCACTCTTTCCTGATTTTTAAAAATTCATTAAGATTTGAAAGTTCCTTAAGAGTACAAATACTCTGGGTGTTGATTTGCAGGATTTTCAAATATAATAATCATTCAAAAATCTAAATAATCCAATTATGAAACATAATGTTGATGAAATAAAGAAAAATAAAAATATACATATTTTTAAGAGCAATTGTTATTGAAAAAAATAAGTCAGTAAATATTGTGCATTTTATGGTATTTTATTCATATACAGCATTGGTTTAAAAATATTTTTCTACTTCTATAAAAAATTTCAGTAACCAAACAATGTTTGCATATTTACCTATTTCATATCTTCCTTGACCATATTGTTTTTCTTACTCTTTTTGTCCTTTTTTTCTTATTGTCCCTTTTTATTTATTTTTAGATTCTCTTTAAAACATAGCTAACATATATTGTTATATTTGTTTCAGGTGTATACCATAGTTATTCAACATTTATATACCGAAAGAAGTGATCACCATGATAACCTCAGCAACGCTCTGACACTGTACTATGTTGTCACAATATTGTTGACTATGTTTCCTGCTGTACATTACATCCCCATGGCTTATTTGTTTTATACCTGGAGATTTGAACCTCTTATTCCCCTTTGCCTCCCCCCTCTTTTTAAAATTTTCAATTACAGTTGACATTCAATATTTTATATTAATTTCAGGTGTCCAGCATAGTGGTTAGACATTTATATAATTTAAGAAGTGATAGCTCTGACTAGTCTAGTACCAAGATTAATCTACCCAGCAAAGCTATCATTTAGAATCAAAGGACAGATAAAGAGCTCCCCAGACAAGAAAATCTAAAGGAGTTCATCACCACCAAACCAGTATTACATGGAATCTTAGAGGGACTTCTATAAGACAGGGAGGGGGGAGGAAGGATAAAAAATATAAATAATGAAATGGCAAAAAGTACATATCTATCAACATTTACTTTAAATTAAATGGATTAAATGCTCCAAAAGACAGGGCGGCTGAATGAATAAGAAAACAAGACCCTTACATATGTTGCCTACAAGAGACTCACTTCTGATTGAAAGACACACATACAGACTGGAAGTAAAGAGATGGAAAAATATATATTAAACAAACAAACAAACCAAAGCTGGGGTAGCAATATGTTTCCAGACAAAATAGACTTTAAAATAAAGGCTATAACAAGTGACAAAGAAGGACCCAGCAATCTCACTTCTGGGTATTTATCCAAAGAAACCCAAAACACTACTTTGAGGGGACCTGCACATCCCTACATTCATTGCAGCATTGTTTATAATGGCCAAGATGTGGAGGCAGCCTGGGTGTCTGTTGATGGGTGAATGGATAAAGAGGAGGTGGTACATATATTCAAGGGAATATTGCTCAGCCATGGAAGGAAATGGGTTCTTGCCATCTGTGGCAGCATGGATGGACCTGGAAGGTATTGAAATGAGTGGAGTGTCAGGCAGAGAAAGACAGATGCAATGTGATTACACTTAATGTGGAATCTAAAGAACAAAATAAGCAAACAAACAGAAACAAACTCAAAGATACAGAGAACATTTTGATGGTTGCCAGATGTGATGTGGGTTGGGGTTGGGTAAAAAGGAGAAGTACGAATTGGTTGTTACAAACTAGTAGGGGGATGCTGGGTATAGCATAAGGAATATAATTAATAATATGGTAATGATTATGGTATAAGATGTGTACTAGATTTATTGGGGTGATAGGAGATGGGTTGGGGGACAGGGTGAAAAAAGGTAAAGGGATTAAGGAATACAAACTGGTAGTTACAAAATAGTACTGGAGATATAAATAAAAACATAGGGAAATTCATACCTTTTTATCTATTCATTCAAAAATATTACCTCTATATCTATTGTGATTAAAAAATGTGATGGCTTCTAGGTATAAAATAGCGAATAAAACAGGCTAGGACTTACAACCAAACTTAACGAATCAAATAGTAAACAATTTGAAAAGAAACAAACTCACACAGAAAACCTATCTTGAAAATATTTCCCTTTCTCTCCCTCCTTCCTTCCGTCCCTCTGTCCATTCCTTCCTTCTTTTCCTTCCTTCTTTCTTTTGTTATCATTTTAAGATTTCTTTTCTGATTTCCTTTCTGGCCTTTCTTTCTTTCTATTGAGGCACCTGTAACATTCTGCTTAAAACCTCCATGTTTTAATACATCATCTATATATCATGTTGTGTGTTCACCACCCAGTCAGTTCTCTTCCCATCATCATATATTTGACACCCTTTACCCTCATCTACCTAGGTAATTTTACCAACCATTGCCACCCCAATACATTTTAATAAAAAATAATCCTAATGTAAACTGTGGACTTCAGTTAAGAATGCATCAGTATCTGTTCATCAGTTGTAACAAATAGACCACACCAGTGCTACAGCACCCAAACGGGAAACAGTGGGGGGCATGGCTACATGAAAGCAGCTCTCTGTACTGTGTGCTCAATTTTTCTGTAACTCTAAACTGCCCTAAAAAAATAAAATCTTTTTGAATAATAATTTTTAAAAACTTCCACTTTTACTTCTGCTTTCACTGAGTTTGCAATAACTACACACAATCATCACAACTATGTCTAATATAAGTACAAATTGGCACTAAGGGCCTTGATGCCCTTTTAATGAATAAATTATATGAGCATTAGTGAATGCATTTGGTTATATTTGTCTATGCCTATTCCTTTTTTGTGTTTCCAATTTCTAATATGTATTTCAAATAGTTTATGTTACAGAAAAGTTACCAATAGGAGGTAACAAAAAACCTTATCAAGGTTGCTCATTGACATAACCCCAAACTCAAACAGAAACCTATACATTTAGTTAGGACCAAGGGCATAAACTTGTAACATAATAAATAGAAAGTATTGCCTTGTGAAGATGAAAGAACTTCATGTGTGATGTGAATAAAAAGTTAACATCTAAATCTATTGGTAACTTTAGATGATAGCAAAATTATAAATATTAAAAAGAATCACAGCAGTGCATGTTATAATTTTCAATACAGTATTTTATTTTTCATAACAAAAAGGCACTGTGTGCTATTTCAGTTTGAAGAACCAGTTACTTCAGGGATGCAGGTTTTCAAATGTAACAGGTAACTTTGTTTTCAGGACATTGAATCAACTTGAGATTTTGGTCCTACCATGCAAGTGTCTGCTTTGTTTGTTTTTGCATAGCATTATTTGGTTTTCTAGTGGCTGAACAAAAAAGTAAAAATAAAGAAAATAAAGAAAGAGGAAATAAAAAGGAACTATAGTAACCCCCCTTATCTGTCAGGGATACGTTCCTATACCCGTAGTGGATTCCTGAAACTTTATAAATACCATGTTTTTTGTTCCTATAAATACATACCTATCATAAAGTTTAATTTTTAAATTAGGCACAGAAAAAAATTGACAATAATGGATAACAAAATAGAATAACTATAATAATATACTATAAGTTGTGGGAATGTGGCGCCTCTCTCTCTTTCTCCACATATCTTACTGCACTGTTTGTTGTCATCCTTCTTGTGATGATGTGAGATGACGAGACGTGGAATGCTCCATTTAATATTTTCAGACCACGGTCGGCAGCGGGTTACTGAAACCGCAGAAAGCAAAACTATGGCTAAAGGGGAACAACTGTGCCTTTCTGATGTTCAAAAATAGCATACACTTTCTGTCTTTCAGGTATTTGTTCATATGATTTGTATCATTGTGCTTAAAATGCCACACCATTTAGAAAAAGACAAAAAGATTGGCTCTTTCTAAAGTGGTAAGTTCCCTTCTTAGTGGAACAAAGCTTGTTCTATAAGGAAGTAGCAAGTATCTGTATCTGTCATATTTTAACATTTTTTAAATGTTCGTCTGCCAATAGAATTTTGACAGTATGCTAAAAAAAATATACTTCAGAGTCAAATGCTAGGTGCTTATCCCATCATACAGTAACTCATTCACATGAATGTGTAGATTATTTACTTTTGCTTGGCTCTTTTATAAAAACTAAGGCACTTAAGTACAAATCTAGTTGCAAATAAAAATTGGGAAGGTACATTTAATACCGTATTTTAGTTTCAAAAGATCACGCTGGGTTAGTTATTTTCTTAGTACAGACACATCTCCTTTATATTAGTTAATTATATGCTGTCAAAGTGAAAGTTAACTCTACTTAAATGCCTCAAACTTTGTTACTCACATGTGAAAATGTAAAAATTTAAACCAATGCCATCATTAAAATATTTATTAAATACAGGAAGAACACAGTTATTGTACATAGAGTACTCTACATCATGGAAGTATATTTAATACTGAAACCAGCTGAGACATCTAGCAGTGAGTGAAATAAAATGTCATGCGGGAGTTAAAAGATACTACAGCAAAAATCGCAGTGTGCATAGCAGTGCATCTTTTCTATAGTTTTCAATATACAGATGGGGACAACTAAAATTAAAAAATTAAAATTAGAAAGGAAGATTAAGACTTTATACAATTGGACTGAATGTTTCTAATGGAAAACATAGTTATTGATAAAGGATGCTAGGATTCAGGAATCAACTAATATTAAGGTTCATAAAGCACCACTTTCAAACATGTTAACTTCTCAATCATTAATTTGCTTCTTTAAGCTTATGTTTAGTTTGCTACCCATTATTCGTACACCCTAAAACAGTGAGAATGGGATAAGCTGTTTGTCTTAGATCACAAACTCTTTTCATCCTCCTGGAAAAAGTTAATTCATTTTTAAGTTAAATTTGTTGACAGATAACCATTCTTTCTGTGAACCTCCAGTGAGGAGGTGTGGCAGCCTTGTAAGACCCAAGCACTAATTTAGGTGGGTGTTATGCTATTTAATATATATTATCTTCTTTCTCTTTCTTCACAGCCATTTCATCAGTTCTGTTTAATTATATCAGTGTTATAGATTAGAAAACAAATGTTTACCATGTTCACATATTTTTTTAAAAGCCATAAAGAATACTAGTTTAAATACAAGTGTATAAGGTCAAAGTCTTTTTTACCTTAACAACACAAATCCCGTATGCTACTGAGACTGATAGTCACATCTCTAATGCTGTTTAGCTGAACAGAAGCTCTACAATAACCATGGGCAGTGAGACCTTGGCACAAATATGCCAGCAGACCCCACTCTGCTCTCAGTACCTGGGTGTCTCATTTGGACTGAGCTTGTCCTAGCAATAATTTAAGAAATAAGGGGTTGAGATAACCTTGTTATGCATATAAAAACAATAGAAATGTTGTCTGAACTTAATTTTCTTACAGTGCTCAGAAATATTAACCAAGAACTTTCCAAACAAGATTCTGTGAACACCACGACATAACTGAGTGTCAGCAATGGTCATTTAGACAAACAGGTACACTGTTCTACACCAAACCCCACATTTTGGGACATACTACATAAATGTGCTATTATTAAATGCTGTTGACTGGGGGGCATGCCTAATGGTTTTGTTCAAAATACAGTAATACCTTGGTTTGCAAGTATAATTCGTTCTGGAAACAAACTACTCATATTGCAAGATATTGCTCATTTACCATGTTAAAATGTATTAGAAATGTTGCTTGTCTTGTGGAACACTCGCAAACTAAGTTACTTCCAATCCAAGGCTTTTCTGTATATTCAATATACAGAATTTCTTAAGTAAAATTACTTAATTTCTTAAGTAAAAATTAAAGAGTTGTAAAATAAAAATCATCTCTCAATACAGCATGCTAACAACAACTGTCTTAGTTTTCTTACACTATACAGTTTTTTTATCGTCAAATGTAAATTTATTTTGATATCGTTAGGTCTCATAACCACAGATACCTCACTTATCATGTGGTAGAAAATATGTTAAAGACACATACTGTGATAATTTTAAATTGGATATTCCTAAAAATAACAATTGTCAATATCAGTTTCTGCTGAGAAGCTATTACATTATCAGCATTAAAAAAAGGCCACAATAGAATATTACGAGCACATCAAAAAGCTATAAAACTTGTCTCTCTTATTTCAAGTATGCTATACAGTTAGAACTTAGATAGCAAAACACTCATATGCACCAAAGATATACTCAGCAAAAATGTGAGTAGATGTATTCAGTTTATATTTAACTGGAAGTGAAACATGATTGATGCCATATATAAATATTTATTTGGAGAGAGAGATTATTTTCATGTATTTTTAACATTATTTATATGCCTGCCTATAGGATTTTATTTTAAGCAACATATTCAGCATATAGCCATCAAAGATGAGTGAAATCAAATGTTAAAGTTGGAGTATTAATGGTATTTATAAGTGACAAATATAGAAAATCAAAACTAAATTTTACCTCACTACTGAAGAATCAGTGTGATAAAAGTAGAGAGAAAAAGAGGGGTGGTGACCCCAATCATTGAAGCAAAATTGGCCCAGTGGATGGATCCTGAACAAAACAAGGTAATATGATGGTGCAATTGCAAAATGTTCCAATATATGAATTCCATAAAGTAGCTCAAGTGTTTTATTGTTTTCTTTCTTTGAAAGATATACTGTGGCTTCTAATGATTGATGGCTAAAGGCACAAAGTATATATTATTGCAAAATGAGGGAAGAAATAACGCAAAGGAAATAGCTCGGTCTCAAATGTAGCATCTCATAAAAATATATTTATCAATTTAATAGCATTTTGATGGATGAATCAAAAGTGTGTTAGCAATTAATCTTTGAACTCATTGCTGCACCACAGATGAATATTGAGGCTCTAAAGTAGGACACATCTGGGTTCAAATTCATTTCCAAGAATCTGCAGTTATGAGTTTTGGGGATATTTAAATATCCTATACATCACTTGCCTCATCTGTAAACTGGAATAATAATAGATATCTCACTGGGTTGTTAAATAGATAAATAACACATTTCAAAACACTTCTAAGGTTATTGTGAAGATTAAACTGTGTATATGTAGTTTGTTAGCTCACTACTTCATGCACAGTAAAATCTTACTGCATTCCAACATGTGTCCTCAATCAGAGTGTTTACCAATTAATTTTATGTAGTAGCATCACAGTTACCCAAAGCAGGAAAACAACCTTGAAGAGAGAACCTGTGCTGAGGTAACTGTATGCACTCTATACATAGTCACTCATTAGCTGAGAAATTAAAGTATCCTTTGAAAAAAGATCATTGTTTTCATTTTGTCTGTATGCAATAATTTCTAGTCCTCCACTCAATTCCTAGTGTTTTGCAGAAATTCATCCCCTCACTAAGATAACAGAAATAAATGATTTTTAACAAAACTTATAATGGAATAAAAAGACAGATAATAATTTATCTTAACAAAGCAGAGGAATTGTGCTGATTGCAATGTAAATAATTGACTCGATGATATTTCTATGCTAGTCAACATAAACCCTCTATGACTGACTGCGTACTGAAGGGGCATATTATGGACTGAGTTATGTCCTGCCAAAGTCGTATGTTCAAGCCCTAACCCCCAGGGAACCTCAAACAGTGACTCCATTTGGAGCCAGGGCTTTTGAAGAGGTGGTTAAGTTGAAATGAGGCTTTTAAGGTGGGTCCTAATTCAACCTGCCTGGTGTCCTTACAGAAGGCGAACATTTAGACACACAAAAAGACACCGGGAGTATGGGCACACAGATGAAAGGCCATTTGAGGAAAGAGAGGATGAGCATTTACAAGCCAAAAAGAAGGGCCTCAGGAGAAACACAACAGGCTGATACCTTGATCTTGGATTTCCAACCTCCAGAAATATGAGAAAATACATTCCTATTCTTTAAGCCACCCAGGCTGTGGAATTTTCTTCTTGCCTCACCAGCAAATTAATATACAACCCATCCAAATGATACTGAGAGATAACAAGAAGAAGGAGGTGGGGGCTGATGGGGCAGAACCTGGATGTGTTGGGAAGATCAGCGATGCAGGGATGTGGAGGCGAGAGTAGAGGGTCTATGATGGAAGAGTCATTGAATCAAACAATTTAAGTGGCACCCCTGTGCCTGCATGATGACCCCATGCTCCTCTCTGTTTCCACACCATTGACCATCTTCTAACATACTGTATGACATTTATTTTTATCTTTATTGTTTCCACATCCCCGATAACTAGGAGGGCTTCAATGTGAGTTTAGTTTCCTGCCTAGGGTCCTTTTCAATGATATACATTCAGCCCCCAGACATGGCAGACTGGCATGAGTGGGTCCACACAGAGAAGAGACGATTACAATGGTGGCCCTGAAAGTCAAAAACATTTGAATGAGCTGTATAGTTTGGAAAGGACCTTTCCCATTCCAAGATAGAATAATTATCAATTATCAACTGTACCAAAGAACGCCTTGTCCTGAAGTAAATCATTATTTTGAAAAAATATATATATAAATAATTTCTACTAGTTAGCTAGCAGAAAGAAACTTAACCCTTACTCTTTCTGATGTTAATGACTTATGAGGGAGTTTGTATTAGAATAATGAAACATAAGAATTAAAACACTGACAATAAAATGAAAAGAACTGAAATAATTATTATGGTAATTTTTGCATCTATGCATTTTAATTTTGAAAACTTTAACTTTGTTAAGGTGAAATACATATTATGCATGTTTACATTCCCCAAATGTAATCTAGTTAAGAAGGCAAAAAGTAGTAAACATTGAAATCCCTAGAGCCAGGCCAAGTAATTAGCCAATCACTAGATAATACAGAACTACCTTAGGCAACATACAACTTCAGAAATTGTCTCATCAGAGAAGTGAGAATTAAGGTTTCCCTTACACTAGCAAATGTTAGGATGGCCTAGGAGAAAGTCATAGAGAGGAGAATATACGTGGACTATGTGTAGCAGATGGTTTAAAGGTGTTTGTTGTTTGTTTGTTTTTTGTTTGTTTGTTTGTTTGCTTCTTTTTGTGGGAGAATAGTGTTAGAAAATGCTGGACAGTAACTGACCAATTCATGGAGGAGACTGGCTTTCACAACACAGAGTAAGACTCATTGTAGACTTTTATTGAAGGGATACCAATCATGGTTATGCATTCTAGGAAGACCAATAGAATAACAATGTCCGATTAGAAGAGTTAGGATAAAACAAAATATATAAGAAAACAAGTCGTCCTCACATGAAGGTGACTGCGAGGAGCCGAGCTTAAGGAGTGAGATCAGAAGCACCTAGTGAGAAAAGCACCAAGCGCAGTGACCTTGAACATCATCAAGATCAAGCAAAAAATAAAACCACTAAAAACAGATTTAATTTCACTCTATTTTTTAAATCAAATACCAGTCATGTGTTCATGACTTTATTGTGGGTTATATAATAACTACACTGCCTTTTCCCCCACTAATATCAACACACTAGCAAACACTTTCTTTTCACTTCCCAATCTCCTACAAAATATTCAGTTCCTTCCCCATCAATGCTACTGTGACCATTTAATCTGCCATCTTAACAGGGACATTTCCATTACTAATTACGTATATTGGACTAGCAGGTATAAATTGGATGATCCCATGCAAACGAGGAGGCTTGTTTGTCTTTTTGCATTCTATAATGTAATAGATGAGCTTTCATTTGCCTCCCTCTAAAAACCCTTTTTCAAACACACAGATATTGTTCACTTAATGATTTTCTTTTCTACATTTAGTTGCATTGATCCTCTCCTATATTCTAGCTAACATTCTAAGGTAGATTTGGGTTTTAAAAGTTGTGTGATAGTGGAAAATATTTTATACTTGTGATATTTTTATGTTTGGTGGCTCTGAGTTAGCACTGTTGAGTCCATTTAGAGGAGAAAATGTTCAAACCAAAGTGACAGCTAAACATCAGCCATTGAAGCACTTTAAAAATGAAAACTTAACCATTTATTTGTAAGTGCCCATAGGTTGTGGAAACATCATATGTATACATGAAAGAAAACCCAATTTTTTCAGGAAGGTTTTTTCAGAGCTTACAAAGGCTGACCAAATCCCTGCTTCACTTAGAAATTGCTAAAGAAACCCTCTGGAACTTCTGAAATGTGGAATATCCAGCGTTTATGTTTTGTTTTGTCTGAGTTTTCCAGACGCCTCTACTATCTGCATGGATGGAGACTGCTTTCTAGCTGATCAACTGTCATAAAATGCTTTACTTAATTTACTATTATACTGAAATGCTCTTTTGGATATTTTTTTTTCCTAGAGAACAAAGTGAAAAGTTATTGAAAATATGTTGAAAACCCACAGAATTACAGAATGAAATGTGTAATAACAAAAGTACACTTGTGAGCATAGTAAATAACATGACAATGTTTAGCTACTGTGTAGAACAGGCAATGAGTTTTCATGATCAGATATGTCATAGGCCTAAAATTTAAATGAAAGTTAATTGAAAATTTAAATAGCAATTACATACGTATAAATATTTGATTGAAAAAGTTTAGCAATGAAAGTTTTTTTTATTTTAAAAGTAGTTAAAACTGCTAATATAATGAAGACTATCAAAAGCCACATACATTTTATATTACTTATTTGACCATGTTACATTTTGATTCAATATTTATTCTATTAAAGTCCATTTCAGATTGCACTTAATCAAGAAATTCAGAAAGCAGCAAAGGTCTTATATGCGATCGACATTGATAAACTGGAGAGGTCAGTGTGTTATGAACAAACCTGATGTGACAAATGCAACCCCTGTGAAAAATCTAACAGACAATCCATGGTTGTCTTGAATAATCATGATCAAAGAGTTCTGAGCCTCAGTACCCATGTCTCTCTCCCAAAAAACCGAGGCGCAGTGATTTCCAAAACCGTCCTAACAAGCACTGTGGAGCGTGAGACCCCTGGGACCTCTTTAGGCTAAGCTGGCAGGCTTTTGAGAACCCTGGTGCTAACTAGGATCTTGGGCTTTGCAGAATGAGCAACAAAATGATTTGTGTCCTGCAAGCTCTGCTACTACAGATGGAAAAATCTCGTGGCTCGCAGCGTTTTGCAAACTTTTGACAGGCTGACAATCACCAAATCAAACTAGTGATAAGTGAAATCATAGTGGGATATTTTAGAAAAGTAGAGAAAAGGATCCTTGATTTCTCTCTCCCACGTTTTCTCTGGTGTGTGTGTGTGTGTGCAAACTATGCCCCATACATTATGTGAAGTTGGCAAAAATATAACTAATTATAGCTATGCAGCAGAAACTGTAACTATATGCATATACCATGTGAACTCAATCTGTGCAATTTATATTTTCCAAAGTGGAAGTTGTGTTAAGCTTTTAATTATAAAAATAACACATTTTTATCATTTAAAATACAGAAAATATTCAAGGGGAAAGGAAAAAATCACATATTCCACAATTGCTGTTTTTACACATAATCTAAAAACCATTTTACAGTGTGTGTGTGTGTGTGTGTGTGTGTGTGTGTGTGTGTGTGAATTCATCATGTTCCCGTCATGACAAGAGAGTTCTATTTGTATAATGCTCCTCAACTTTCTTTATTCCTCATCCATTCATCCTCAAGTGAGGAGATGTAATACCATCCAACTGGTGGGTTTGGATTAAAAAAAAAATTGTGCAAGTGTAAGTTGGTCTGTGCTTCATTCTTCGTTCTGGAAGCAAGTTGGTTTGCAGTGAGTGTATTTTGATTTCTATCACTCATGCTGTCAATATAGGGGTGAATGAGCTGTCCCCAAATGAGAGACTATTGAGATTTACCACATAATTGGTAAATTTCTCTAAATTGGAGACAATATTACCAAGTCAAATGGACTATAGAAATTAACCTCATTCTGAAATGTCACATCAGAAATAAATAGGTTATTTTGGCCTCAATTCTGCCCTCCATGTATCTTTCAATTGGTTCACAATCAGAGAAGAAATCAGAAGTGCTATCTTTGCATCACAAAACCCACATGATGGAGATGTTAATATATCCTCCTACCTCTAGCGATGAGAAAACAGAAGCAAAAGAGCTGAAATAACATATCGAATGACAAACAGAATAAATGGAAGAGCTCGGATCCCTTTATTTGTATATAACCTACTACATATAACTAATCTATATATAATATTCAATTTGTTTTCAATAATTTGCTATTATAAGCAAATAGTATAGGGCCAACCGAGTGGCGCGATGGTTAAGAACTCGCTTGGGATGCCAGAGGGCCCCGGTTCGGATCCCACATATGAGGGCCAGTGACACTGCCCTCCACAGCTAAGATGCTGAAAAACAGCTCAACCTGGAGCTGGGTTGCCATGAGTCGCCGGCGACGGCGTAGGCTGAAGCCCCTGTGGCAATGGGTGGCCATGGGCTACCGTGTGTAGCCAGCAGCCAGCGTGAGCGGCCAGCAGCCGCAGTGAGTGGCCGTCCAGAAGCCGGCGACTGATCTGCCTCGCCCGGGAAGAGCGCAATGATGGTGCCAACTTGGGCCAGTGAAGCAACGTCCTCCACAACTAGACTGAAGAACAAAACGACAGCAACTTGTCTGTTCCCCTTCCCCCAATTCCCCAGCACTGTTCCCATCCCCCCAATTCCCCAATAAAAATCTTAAAAAAAAAACAAAAAACACTCTCGTCCTGAAACTGCAATGCAGACATTAAAGTGCAGTATTTAAAAAAAAAAAAAAAAGCAAATAGTATATAATATAATAGCTGCAGAATATTTTTTTAAGAATTGTGACTTTCATTGTGACTTTTTATACATTACTGAAAGCTAGTTGTCCCGATGTTTTCTTCTTACTTATGGAAGATAATAATTCTAAATTATATGGTTTCTAGGGAAGACCTACCACTATCATTTTTATATATTATATTATATTATTATATTAATTATATTGTACTGCATATATATATATATATATATATATATATATATATATACAAACACATAAACATTACTCATACAATACCTGCTTTGGTATCTCAGAAGTTCTATATCTCTTTTGCATCAGTCGGATGCTTAATTGTTCTTACTTTGAATCCTCCAGTAGAGGAGTCAGGAAACTTTTCCTGTAAAGAACTAGATGGTAAACAATTTGGGATCTGTGGGGCATGGTCTCAGTTGCAGCCATTATATGCAGCCATAGACATAAATGAATGGATTTGTGAGGATTTGGCCCCCTGGGCCCAGTTTGTCAGGCCTGCCATAATCTCACATATGATTGTGTCTCACATATGCTCAAGAACCATATGATTTCACTGATATGTGGGATACAAAACTAAAAGCAACAAAGGAACAAGACAACAAACAAAAAAAACAAAAACTCATAGACACAGAGAATAGTTTAGTGGTAACCATAGGGTAAGGGGGGAGGGGGTGATAGATGAGGGTAAAGGGATCAAATATATGGTGATGGAAGGAGACCTGACTCTGGGGGGTGAACACACAATGTGATATATAGATGATGTATTACAGAATTGTACATCTGAAACCTATGTAATTTTGCTAACCATTGTAACCCCAATAAACTTTAATAAAAATAAAAAAAAAGACTTGCATATTGTAGGTAGATTCTAAATCATTGTGGTATTTGGGAGGGTAGACTTCAGAGCCAGAGTGTCTGCATTTACCTCAGGGTTTTATCTAAAAAGTGGGAATACTAATAGTTTCTGCATCATAGAATTGTTGTAAGGAGAACAATGAATCAATATATGTGATATAATTAGAGTTGTTCAAATAAATGAGCTATATAAGTATACACAGCTATAAATATCATTGTAATCACTTGTTTATATTTTATGCTTAGTATCCTGTTAATATCAAGTATCATGAGCTGTTGAATTTCCACTGTCACATTTCCTAGATTTGTAATATCAATTCATAGATCTTTATGTTATTTAGATTTGGTTTACATTGAAGAGGACAAGCACGTTTAAATCCATCAAGGATACATAATTTCACAGTTTGGTCTGTTGTGTTGATGAGTAAAACCCAGGAATTCTGTTAGTTTTCCTCTTCTACTCCATAATAGGAACAAACCTGAATTTATAAACGTTCCATTACTGAGCCATTTTTTATAGTCATTGTCCCTTGAATGTGAAGTGGTTTCATTTATAACTACTATATTTTCAAATCTGTGCAATGATGCAGAACTGCATCAATTTTCAGGGATAGAGAGTACTGAAAACTATTAATTATTATGGTAACGAACAAATATCCAATACATTTAGGCTCCAAATAAAAGTACCATTATTCTCTAAAATTTAAACCAGCTCTAATCTATTTTTCAAAATCATAATGACACAATTTATTGTAGAGAAAGGTAATATTTGTATTTGTCAAAACACTTTTACAGAAAAAATAGTCTCTTGAGAGTAGAAAAATCATACCATAATATACAGAAATTGTGACTTATGTTCATTGCCTCCTTTTGTACACATCCTTCAAAAAACGTTGTGATGGTGAGGGTGGTATTAAATTAATAGTTGTTGACTTATTGATTGGTTAGACAAATCGAAAAGAAAGAAAGTTAAAGAAAACAAAGAAACTATCTATGACTTTTCAGGACAGGTGATTGTAGCATTTTAACAATGTTAAACAGGAAGAATTTTACAAAAAATAATATTCATTTTTTATGCAGAAATGATCATTTATAATTTCATGATATAGCTTTTCTCTGTCTCTTCAATACCAAGAGCTTTTACTTTCTATTGTACATTATACACCTGAGAACTTATTTCATGTGTATTTATATTCTATAGGTAAACTTTCCTAGACCTCATTATTCTCTCTGTATCTTCCATTCTACTGCACTTGCTTTAAGCTATCACACTGAATTTATTCTTAGAGAAAGATACAGAGATAGCTTGTATTATTCCAATGTGGGGCAAAAAAGTATTCACAATGATGACATATTCAGGTCTACATATAAGTAAAAACAAATCACTTCAATTACACATCAGTGAGCCTATTCAATTTTGGTTTAGGACTGTTCTGGTTTCTGTTTACTTTTGATTCCACATTCCATTTGCAACAGCACGTTAAATATAGCAGAAACACATACCTGCCATTTTATATATTCTTCTCCAACAAATTTACCTATAGGGGTAAGACATTTAATATTTCTATCATGACAACCATCAAGAATAATATCCATGCAGTCATGACTTTGAAAATCTTAAACAAACACACAGACTCCGACAAACATAAATACATATATATTAGCTCTAATGGGCATATGAGACAATATAGGTGACTCACTACTTTTTGCTAACATAATCAAGAAATGGAACAAACAATTTAGTAGTGACATAGGATAAAGGTAGTTTAGTCTGGCAGTAGTTTGATAACTCATAACCTGTAGACTTCTAAAATTGCATTTTTTTAGTATGCAAATTTGATAACCCCAACTTTAATCTGATCAATGTTCATTTATAAAACTATACGTTTCAGAAGAATGTAAATGAACCAAAACTGTGGCACTGCATATGTTAATGAAAAGTTTTGACAATTGAAAGGTGTTTAGACCCAAGTAGAGATGAGTCCTTGTACCTTACCTCTTCTCCAATCATTTCAGATGCAGTACTAAGGTGATTTATTGTAACATTAAGTAAGTGAGGTGTCAAGCCTGAGAATTGAATACAGTGTTCAGGTTTACACATTGTAATCCAGGTCAAAATTAAATATCATTTGTTATATTAAAGTTACAATCTATCAATTAAAAATTTAGGCTTGAAGGGTATATAGCAAAACTATTAAGTTTTCCAGGTTTTAAGGTAACATGATATCCATGGTCATGTTCATGAAGATAAAAAAAATACTCCCAGCATATGATTCTTATTTCTAAACTATGATTCGATGATAACTAATGAAGTTACTACTTAAGGAATAGGTCAGAATAAATGCTGATTAGTGTAAAGATATTAATCTATAAATGTTATTGTGTTATCATCTTATAGAAAATTGTAATGAATGTAATAAAATCAGGCATATGAATTATTGTATTCAAAAACTTATTAAAGTGGATATAATCTAATGAATGGCTTTACCTATGCATTCATTAAACATCATTGAGATGCACTGAATTTTCTTTTAAAAAATGAAAGTGAAACCATCATGATCTATTTGAAAAGAATTTCAAACTTGAGAGTAACTTTTCTTGCTTTCCATTTACTGCTATACCTTATTATAGATTCATAATGAATTTGGATAAAGATATGTTGTGAAACACACGTTTCTTTCTGATACTTCAGAGAATGTCCAAATAAATTATTTTCCATTAATTAGAAATGTCCATGCATTATTTGAATTAAAAAGCTATCCAACTGCTATGTTTGTGGGGTGCCTGTGGTTCTACAGCTGGTTACCAGTGAATAATCATATGAACTCAGCCTACTCTCATCAAGATTGGATTATTATTTAGACATAGAAAGATGGAAAGACCCAATCTGCATGAAAATGGAAACAATTATTACTGTATACTTTTTTATTTGACTATAGAATTTTGATTTTTTGGCTAAGTTTCTAGGTTAGGAAGTTGCCAAATGTCAATTTTCAGAAATTAATTTTTTCATATAAATGTGTAGCCCTGAAAAGTCTGATGAAGGTAAGTTGAGAGATGGCTTAAATGGTCTCTATATATCAATGATGTAATTTCTGTCAGATAAAATATTATGCAAGCCACATTTGTGATTTGAAATTTTCTAGCCACACTAGAAGAAGAAAACCAGTGAAATTAATTGTGATACTACATACATTTTATTTTTAACAATAACCAAAACAGTATAATTCCAAAATGCAGTATAAAAATTGTTAATGAGACAGTTTACATTCTGTTTTTCATACTAAGAATTCAAAATCTGTGTACATTTTAAATTTATAGCACATTTCAACTTAAACACTAAATTTTCAACAGGTAAAGAGAAATGTAGTCCTAGCAAAACAATAGTTATGTTTAACAGAAAAACTATTTTATATTACCTCACTTGATATATTAAACTTTAAATTAATTTAAATTAAGTTAAAAATTCATTTTCTCAGTTGCACTAGCCACATTTCAACCATTCAATAGATAAGTGTCTATTGTGCTATATGTTACCGTACTGGACAGTACCGTTCTCAATGAGGTAACATAAGGAAATTTGATGCTATTTCTTGAATAATTTGTAATATTCAATAAAACACAATCATAGTGTAATATTTCTAAGTTTATGAAGTATATAGTATTTCTACAATGGTAGTCACTAAAATGCATTAATATTCACTATAAATCAGGATAGTAATGCTGTAATAGCACAGCCTTTTATTTTTTCTTAAAATATATGCAAATACATAATTGCCATTTTTAAGGGACTGATTCAATTATCCCTGAAATAATTTAGCTTAAATTCTATTAATATAACATTATTCAGAGATTCAATTTATAAAATGGCTGCGTTCAAGAAACAAGAGAGCACAATTTCAACACTGCTATGTGACAGAAGCAGAGAGCGTTACCAAGAGCGTTGCTCTGTCAGAAGAAAAAAGCATGGCAACGAACATAGAAAGTAATTAAGCAAAACTCACTGATCACAGCATCCCCATTTCACATACACAATACAGCCAAGTGATATGAACTCTGTGCCTTAAGGAAAATCTACTGCAAAGATCAAGGAAACAGAAAATTATGAATTAAATACATGAAAATTAAAGAATTTGTTTGCCCTTCTATAATTATTCAATTATTCTGATTCAGGATAACTTCTTGTCAAAAGACACAAACTTTATGATAAAACATGAAATTCATTTAACTCCACATGAAAAAAAAAACAAAAAAACACTAGGGAGAGAGAAGTTGGAAACAGCAATACAAGAGAAAAGAAATAATCAATTACTGGAGGAAGTAGTGGGAATATATTACTCAAGGCCAAGTTAGAATTAATAAAAATGGGAAGGAAAATATGCAGATATACTACTTTCAGGAAATTAAATTACATGGGGGAGAAAACAGTTCTGTGATTTAAATCAAAGTATTTGATTTAAATGCTACTTAATATAGCCAATAAAATGTCACACAGTCTCTCTGACCCTCAAATTCTTCTGTAAAATGAGATTAGGTGAAGATTAATATGTTAGGAACACAAACAATATAGGGTATTCAGAGTGATTCAATAGATAGTTGGTCTGTTCAATAATGACAACATATCCCAGTAAATGAGCTCTGAATACATATCCTTAATTATACGCTTACTGTGCATTCTTAAAGCCTTTCAAATTGCTCATGAGATTGAAATCATTTTCCTCACTTGAGACATGGAAATCTACCCTAGAATTGTTAAGTGTCAAGCAAAATTTTTTATTATGTTGTAGAGCAAGGCTTTCTTCAAACACAGGTAATCCAGAAACCCTGCTCTGAAATATACAGAATGCTGTAATTTAGTTCAAACTCATACTCATACATCAGTAGGAATGTTTAATTTTATATTTAATAATTCAATCTTCCTAGCCATAGCCTAAAATAATCTGCTATGAAAATATGCTATGTAGTAACTTGGTTAAAATGGAAGACTGGTGGTCACCATTTTTTATAATGTAATAATATCTACTCATCTACATATTTGTGTAGATCAGTGTAAGCATAATATTACATCTATGAAGTAGGGTTATAATGTCCAGGCAAGTGATATTTACCAAATCAATTCTATATTAACATTAATTTTGGTAAAGAATGCATTACATATATATAAGTTTGTTATAAAGTTATATAGTATCACTTTTTTCCTTATAAGACATTCCTAATCAAATTACTTGTATTAATAATTAAACTCTTGAATTTCAGTGGCTCTTTGTAAAAAATAGAGATCTTATTGAGAATAGTCAACAAAAGTTATTAATTAGGTTTTAAAGGAAGAAATGAATGTAAAAGTAGAGTGATGCAACTTGTTTTCTGTAAGCTTCTATTTGTTTCCTCTCTTTTGGGTTTAATACCAGTAATGTGATACACATTTCAAATTTTAACAAGTTGTAAATATGTGACAAGAGTAAAGGTTGCCAAAATAAAGTAAATACAAAGGTTATTGGAGGATAGGAAGCCAAAGAGTGGAAATTATAATTGCTGGGCATTTTATGCGGACATTTGAAATTCATTCATTCATTCATTCATTCATCCATTTATTCATTCAATTTACTCAGAAAATGTTCATCAAACAACTTCACCTGACAGGCACTGTGCTTGATTGGCTGTCTTACACAAGTCTGGTAAGTTCACTGCCTGGAAACAGGCTCAGTTTATTGTTCTAAGAGGCCATGGGACGTAGGTGAATGACCACTGTGAATTCCATAGAGGGGATGAAATCTTTGTGGAGGAGGTAAGGGAGAAGCATAATTAAGAACAAAGCACAGTCTATATGAGAAAAGCCTGGGAGGACACATTGGTGCAGGTAAATGCATTACATTATACAGGCAATTGCTTATTTCTTTTATTTGTAATGGTTAAAGAAGAATCCTAGATTAAATAGTTTTATGAAATTACCTGTCAAGTTTTTAAATAAGTAATTTGCATATGTTTGTTTTGAAATTCCCAGGATTTAGCCAGTAGGGGTGAGAGTGCAGGGGGAGGGGGGGTGATGAGGGGGAAAAGTGGGAGGAACCTGAATTTTACCAAATATTAGAACTGGGATTTGCCTACTTAACACTCTTGATTCTGGGCACCTAATCTCCAATCTAGACTTAACTACTCAATCATGTCTCCAGTCTCATATCTCTATTATCTCTAGAATATTTCTACGAAGATGCCTCATCCAAAACTAAGCCCTTTATTTTCTTACTGCCCAATACAGCTTTCCTACACCTGTAATTGTGTCAGAAAGAAGCAAAGAAACAAAAAAGACAACCAACAAAACAATTTTTTTAAATCACCTAGTCTGAAAATCTGAGATTCTTTTCTCCTTTCAATCACCATATCCATCCAGACACCAGTTCTTACTTGTTCTTCATTCACACTGATTTTTGAATTATGTACTTCTTGAATTTGCCTACATTCCCCAACACAACATCATGGTAAATTTCTGGAAAAAGTTGCATAAGGTATATTTTCAAAATTCTTTACAATTCTTATGGATTGCCAATATCCAGGACAAAGCAATTTTGCAACTTCTGTCTTGAAATAGTATTTCTGAAGATGTGGATTAAAAAAAAATTAAGCTAATGACTTTGCTGAACTTGTGATATGGAATGTATTTATACATACGTTAAGTGTTCAAAGTATTTTAGTACAATTAATTAGATGAATACCATGTATACAATACATACATTTGCCATGTGATTCATTTAACACATTTCTAAGACAGGTATATTTCTTGCAGTCCAGGAATGTAGAGCTTACAGAATTTGAATAAATTTCCCAAGGTTATACAACTGATGAGTTTCAAACTAAGTTTTGCTTTACATAAAAACCTGTGCTTTGGGCCGGCCGAGTGGCGCGATGGTTAAGAACTCGCTTGGGATGCCAGAGGGCCCCGGTTCGGATCCCACATATGAGGGCCAGTGACACTGCCCTCCACAGCTAAGATGCTGAACAACAGCTCGACCTGGAGCTGGGCTGCCATGAGTCGCCGGCGACGGCATAGGCTGCAGTCCCTGTGGCAGTGGGTTGCCATGGGCTACCGTGTGTAGCCGGCAGCCAGCGTGAGCGGCCAGCAGCCGCAGTGAGCGGCCGTCCAGAAGCCGGCGACTGATCTGCCTCGCCAGAGATGAGCGCAATGATGGTGCCAACTTGGGCCAGGAAGCAACATCCTCCACAACTAGATTGAAGAACAAAAAAACCGACAGCAACTTCTCTGTTCCCCTTCCCCCAATTCCCCAGCACTGTTCCCATTCCCCAATTCCCAAAAAAAAAAAAAAAAATCTTAAAAAAATAAATAAATAAAAAAAATAAAAACCTGTGCTTTCTATATACAGTAGCATGAAGTTCAGCAATACTTAGTTCTTTATTGCTGCCTCTCTCTCTCAACAGGATTTCTAAATGTTCATGTGCCAACATGAATATTTAAGTCTTTCTCACATAAGAAATTTATACAAATATTTACCCAGTTGGTTAAATCATAAAATTAGGATACTTTGCTTTCTGTTCTTTGCCCACATACAGCCTTTCAACAAGTTCTGTCAGTCTATCTAGAAAATCGCCAAATTGCCTACTTTTTTTTTTCCCACTTGATAGACAGGAAGGTAAACATCCATCATTTATCAATTAGACTATTCCACTGCCTTCCCAATTGCTCACATTTTCAGTAATTCACCTACGCAATTCTTTTTCACATATTAGCCAGAGAGATATTTACATTTGTACATGACATCATATTACTAAAACCCTGTGTGGCATCTCATTGTACTAATGGTGAAATGCTGGCATCTTGCTTTGATCTACTTACTAAGCCTTCTGTTCTGGCTCAGTCAGCTTTCCCCATCGTCACCTAGTATGCATTGCTCTTTTCATCACCTCAAACACTCTATTCTCACTTGTTTTCTGCTCTTAGAAGTTGTCAAGCTCTGCCTTACCTCATGGTGTCTGCACTTCTCCTATGTCTGGAAACCCCTTTCCCGAATTCTCTGTGTACAGGCTCTTGGTAATTTCAGCTCTCCACAATGTGTCATCTACTCAGGAAGGATTTGTCAGTCTGACCTTACTCATCACCACAGAGTTCCACCTGATGATTTCACAGAATATGTCTCCATGTGAAATGATCTCGTTGTGTGTTCTTTCATTGTCTGCTGTCCATCCTGAATATGAACCCTACATTCGATTCTTTATCCCTGGACCTTGGAACAGGCCTGACACATAGTAGGCTACCTATCAATACCTGTGAATTCATGGATGAAAGATAAATTTAGTTAGAGAAAAATATTTTTTTTTCTGTACCAGAGAACACATATATCCACACAAAAAAAGTACACACAGAAGGACTTCTACAAATGGAAGTATATATTGTAATTATAACACTCAGCTCTGAGTTATTTTTTACTTGATATTTTCAAATATAGTAACAGATTCATAAATAACATATTAATTGTTTATTGAGTTTATGGTGTGAAACGTTGTATTGAATTTTATAGTTGAAATCAATATTCCTTCTATAGCAAAGCAAGTAACTTATACTTTTCAAGTTTGGACAAGGGCATATGAAAGTAACAAACGCTTGGGCAATCATGAGCATTTTTTGTTCAGTTACTTAATATTCACATGCAGTTTTCCACTATCTGATTTACATTGCAGTAATTCCAACGAAATATGTCTTCTAAATTTACTGTTAAGGGAAAAGCTCATTTATTTGATTTTCTAAACCTCACCCAATATCTTAAAATGGTTTCTGGGTAATTTCACAAATTAATATTTTATCATATAGATACTTTAAAATGCCACCCAATGACACAACATAAGCAATGATGAATAGATTAAAAAAGTAAGTGATTAATTTCACAAAATTAATGTTCCAAAAATGTAGCAAACACTGTTAGAACAAGAAATAATGCTGAAAAGTCATAATCTGTCTAGGAACCATTCAAAGACTGTCATTGTATGTGTTCTTGTGCATTTATATTCTTACTTTTGAAATAATACCAGTTACTACTAATAATTTTTTGAGGAGTGATTTTGTAAAGCTCTATGATTTTGCCAGAAAGATTGACTTGAGATTAAAAAATAATAATAATCCTTTCTAAATACACACACATGTACAGAAACACATACCTCTCATACAGTGACCTGAAATTCAGCATATCCTTTTATTGGCATTTAGAGATTTTCTTTAATAAAACTGATATTATGGCCCTGACTTTAAAATTCATAGTCAACAGAGATATTTTTTTCATAGCTTCTAAAATAAAATACCTGTCACTTATATGGCTTCCTCACCCATTCATGGTTATAATATAGCCTGATATAAAATTAAAAACAATATTAAAGATATAAACAAGAATTTTTAGGGACCGTTGTTTTGGAAATAATATATCACTAAAAGGAAAAGCTACATTTTCAAAGAATAATGAAAAACTTCATATTTCATATGAAGAAAAAGAATAAGAAAAAATCAACCAGCAAAACAAAAAGCCCCCAAGGAACCCACAGATATCAATCAATGAAAGTTCTGGAATAAATGTCAAGGAGACTGTCCCCCCTTTATTGAAGCTGTCACAAAGAGATGCCATTTACAGTGGCTATTTGGAATTCCTTTTTAAATGATTATTCTGTCAAGTGTTTTCTTGAAAATTGTTATGAAATTCAGCAGAGAAAAATAATTTTAATAAGAAGTCAAAAAGCCCAGTAGAAAAGTGGAAAAAACGCAACTGGTTATTAAAAAATAATTGGAACTATCAAGAATTTAATGAACTTTGAAAAAGAGTACAATTGCATATAATGCTTCATATGCATGCACTAAAGTGGCTTTAGAAGGATGAAACCTTGAATATTTTCTCAATATTTATGGAAAAGAAAGATGGACTTGATCGTATTGAAGTGAATAGTAATTTCTATAAGAAAATAAATCATAATGTCATCATACAAAATGAATTTATAATTCCACAAAGGACTCTTAGTTGGTCATCAGACTGGTGAAAGAAAATTCGGTCTGATTTATCTCTAAATAGAGAGGTGAGTTTGTCAGAGGATGAAGCCATTACATAATTTCAACTTCCTTTTGGGAAACCATAAGATTCTGAAATTTCAAAAATCTAATGAACACGCATGATCCAATAATGAAGTTGGAGGGAAATAGCAAATTGAAGGGAAGGCCTGTATAATTAATCGAAAGTTCCTATATTCAGAAAGGTTATATCACATGCAAATATCAGTTTGAGAGAATGAGAGAGGCATTATGATTTCATTTAGATGTATAAATTAAATAAAATAAAGTTAAATAGTCAAAACTTTGGTAGTACATTTAATCACTAAATTATATATACATATTTCAATGGAAATAGAGCCAAAAAATGCATTGGTAATAGTAAATCTCATGGTACAAATATTCATGTATAAAAGATTAATATGAAAAATTCTGCACTCATTTGAGTCTTGTTAGAAAGTAGTAATGATCACAGTGCTTATGAAATTAAAATAATTAAAGATAATTTGGAGGTCTGCCCTGAAACATGAAAATAATTCTAGGACCAGCTGAAGGAATTTAGGTTATTTAGCATACAGGAGGGATGGCACAAAATAAATTATCAGTTTTCCAATAATGTACACAGTATAGTGAAAAGTTATACCTGGCAAAAGTTTTTCAAAAGAGAAGAATGATATTCAGTTCTATATGGTAGCTTCCAGTTCACACCAGAAATGAGTTCTCTGAGGTATGTGGATAACAACTATTTGATTTCCAATATTCAAGGACTAAATTTACAGTTCAGCAGCCAGCCTAAAAGTAGGAAATGTATTAAAGAATTATTGTTACAGATTTCCCTTCCATGCTGTAATTTGCTGATAGTGTGTAAGCCATAATGTATATTTAACAATTTAGCAATTTTGGTGCTTCAAAGTATGTATTATAATAGGAAGATTATAGACTTAAATTTTCTTGGTAAAAATGGTCATATTGGTTTCTAGATATGCATTGCCCTGGAATAATTTATCAATTGCTTTTTACTCATTATAATTAGAAAATCTTTGGCATAAACCAAGTTTAATTCAGAAAATATAAGATATATGACCCATAAAACTAATATACATTTATGCTACTAACATGGGCATGCGATTCCCAACAGCCCATTTCCAAATTATAAAACCTGAATTAGTCAGAATATATTCCAGAATGAGATACATGAGGTGAGACCACGTTTTGGTCTTCAGGTCCGACAAGCAGAGCGAGGTACTGCTTTAGTAAACAAACTCTAGAATGTACAGCTGGCTTTGTTTCATGAAAACCTCCATGGTCCAAAAAGCTAAAGATAAACAGAGGCAATAGAAGTCAGGGTCTTTATTGTCCCAAAGTCACACGACATGAGGAGGTACTGTCTGTGTCACCAATCATACTATATTCCTGCAGATACGAAAGAGGGGACACGGCTGACTTCAAATAATCACACATTTATCAGTGGACACACTAGGATTATCCAATTTAGAGATAAATACCAAAGCCCTACTTCTCATAAATAATAATAATGATATAATAATAGTAATCATAGCTGACTTTATGGACTTCTGATGACATGCCAGGCTCTCTTCGAAGCTGATTTCATATATGAACTCATTTAATCTGATCAACAACCCTGTGAGGAAGGTCATCTTCTTAGAAGCATATGGCAGGAGGAGAGATACAGGAAAGTCAGTGTTCCACAGATGACGCAGCTGGAATCCACCTGAACCGAGACAGCGTGATTTAGCCCCTCAGTTACACGACCTCTTCCTACAGGTTGGATCTAGGAAGGACTCTGTCACACACATGCACCTGTGCAACTGCACATAAATGGGAATCTACAAGTTCCTGTAAATATCCTGGGATCAAGGTCTTCATGTCTGTATATAGAGATTCTGAGTATACGTTTTAGTTGAGATTTTACATTTTTTATTTTCTTGTTTAGCCCTTAACACAAAGAATGTATTCATTACAAATGAAGATTTCAACAACATTTTGTACAATTAATAACCAATTATACAATGAATTTAAGCTTGACTGTGTGTATGTGTGTGTCTGTATATATGTATGTGCCTATCTGTGATGCCATGGCCTATTCGCTTCTATTACTTATATTTTCAATTCACAATTTTAACCACTTTTATCATTTTTATTTATATATTGATTTTTCAGGAAAAGAGGTACAAATATGCTTTCTTTCTGAAATGAGATAATTAAATAAGAAATTTTCTTGTAACATATGGCTTTGTTTTACCCCAAAGTAGCAATTACTGTCTCTGGTCACATGGTTTCTTATGATTTTTGAGTCCTCTTAGAGTAATACTGAACATTATCAAAGACTGCAGATCATATCAGCTGAGAATTCTCACCTCCAGTGGCTACAATTTGTCTAATTAATCCCAGGACAGTGGTGGTGGCAGTAGATTAGTAACTGGCCTATGCCTCCTTTGAAGATGGTTTTAAACAACATCGGGTGTTAATACAACAAACTTGCTGACCTGCCCCCACAAGAAGCAAATGGTGAAAACATCTCAAAATCTTTTATACACTTTTGGTATTTGCTTTTCTGAAGGATAAATCCAACCACTACATATGACACGAGTTTAGGACTTGTTCTTTATAAAATATCTATTGTTCATTTAAAAATAAGCAATGATCAAACCAGTGGAAAAATCAATACATTTCAACTTTATATTATTTTATATACTTGATAGTTAGATGTTAAACTACTAAAAATAAGACAACTTAAAGCTTTTGTTCATTCCCTCAGGACCTCTTAGTGTAAAAAAAATATAATATTTATTAATAAATACTTGGAAATTGATTCTTATGAGAATGATTCCTCAATAAAATATACTACTTGTAGTAAATAGAGTTTCATAAAGTATAAACAGGATCTTTTGCATTTTGTCTTAGTCATAAACTAAAATCAAAATTACTTTAAATCTCTTTTATGATGTTTTAAACAGTCTATAAGAAACTCTTGAATCTTTTCATACTATGTAAAAATCCTAGTCTATTTTATTATTTCTTTCTAATTTAGTGTACATTAATTCAGAACTATGATAATATTTGGCATTTTATCTAACAGTAAGTAGCAAATCAGTAAACAAATTTTACTTTCTTTCTCTACATAAAACATCAGTAATTTTGTATAGTTACAGTTTTTCATAAAAAAATAAAATTTTAACCCCTAAAATTTATCCTATAAATACTTTCCTAACAATTCATGTTTCTTGTTTTGTATGATTACTCTTTCTTTTAAGATGTTTTGCCAACAAGTAACAGAATACCCAAAAAATCTGAAAACATTTATCCATAAAGATATATGTGCTCCCTTGTTCATTGCAGCTTTATTTATGGTGGTCAAGATATGGAAACAACCAAAGTGTCCTTTAATAGATGATTGGATAAAGAAGATGTAGTATCTATACATAATGGAATATTACTCTGCCATAAGAAAAGATGAAATAGTGCCAATTGTGACAATGGATGGAACTTGAGATTACTATGCTAAGCAAAATAAGTCACACAGAAAAAGTCAAGAACCATATGACTTCACTGATATGTGAGATACCAAACTGAAAGCGACAAAGGAACAAAACAAACAAATAATGAAACAAAAACTCATAGACACAGACAACAGTTTATTGGTTACCAGAGGGTTGGGGGTGGTGGTAGATGAGGGTAAACAGGGCCAAATATATGGTGATGGAAAGAGAACTGACATTGGGTGGTGAACACAAAACGTGATATCTAGATGATGTATTACAAAATTGTACACTTGAAACGTATGTAACTTTACTAACCACTGACACCCTAATAAATTTTAATTAAAATTAAAAAGAATATCAATACTGTTTTCTAAAACACTTTGATTTGTGTCCCCTACATAACAAGAAGCCTGGGGATAGCTTGTACTGTTTTAATACTGTTACCAAGGACTCTGACCCTTTATAGCGTTGTGCTGTGTCAGCCTTGGGGCTCTTCACCTTTGATACACTCACGGTCATCTGATGGACACAGACTGCTGATGCAGCTCCATGCACCATAACCGTAGGAGCAGCAGCGGCAGCAAAAAGGCTCTCTCACTTCTGCTGGCAAACAAGGAACTGCTTTCCCGGAAGCCTCCAATAGATTCCTCATTGATCTCAGTGGTGACACATATGCCCAGTTAAGTGCAATGGAGGTGGAGAACGCAGTCGATTGGTTTTGTATTTTACACTATTCAGGTGGGAGGGAGCCTAGAAAAAGCGGTTGAGATATGACTTTTGTATGCTGGTTGGCACTGTCAACTATAATAAGATCATTCCCATAAGAACTGTTTCATTGAAGACTAAGTTCTGAAACATATCATTCCCAGATATGAGGTGAAGCTCTGTGAAAGTCTATCCTGATATGTATATATTTTATTACATTATTAAAAATTGTTTTCACTTTTTAAATATTAAATATATATTTTTATTAGTTTCAAGTGTACAAAATAATGTAATAGTTAGACATTTACACCCCTCACAAAGTGATACCCACCTCCCAATCTACTACCTGCTTAACATCAAAAAAGTTGTTACAAATCCATTGGCTACATTTTTAAAGGTTAAATATTTCAATGAACTAACAGAGATTTTTGGACATTCTAACTGAAAAAAAAAAAAAGTTGCAGAAGCATGTATTACCACAAGGAGTCCCAGAGATAAGCACATTGGTGCAAAGTGAAAGTGAAATGTGAATATGTTTCATTACATTCAACTGAAGTTCAAGCACTGAAATACACTACTATAATAAAATAGGGTGAATACAACAAAAGAGTGTATATATTTATATATAATCACACAACATTAGAGCTTGTAATAAGTATTTTAGGAAGATTATATTAAATTGAAATACACAACCAGAGAGCACCAGGCATTTGTGGAAAATCTCCATCATAAAAAGTTAATAATCAAAGTACGTAAACAGAAAATGCAATGCAGATTGCAGATGAAATGGCAATAATACTGAGGATAGAAGAATCAAAGAAAATACAAGTACTAAACTCAAAGAGAAAACAACCATAAAATAAAAATAATAAAGTGCAGAAAGTGAAGGCCCTAAAACATTTCTAAAATTAAAAATAATAACAGAAACATAAAAATCAGTAAATATTGAAAGATGACGTTAAGATCTTCAGAAATTAGAAAACAAAAGACGAACATTACAACAGGTGAGATATTTTGAAGATCAATTCAGGAGGACTACAAAAAGGACCTACTAATTTCAAAACTTTATAGTTTAAAAAAAAGATTCTGAGAGGCAATTCTGAGAAAAAAATATATTAGTTCTCATCCAATGAATCTGGAATCATCAGTCACAATGCTGTAACTGAAAAAAGAACAAATACTTTTCAGAGCTACAGAGTCTCAAATGATCTCTTTGTTCATTTTCTAAGAAAACCATATATTCTACTCCATCAAAATGTGACAGTAAATCAAGATGGAGGAAAACATGGGGTCTAGACCCTAGAAAACTAACAGGAGAGGGGCCGAGGGACTTCTTAGCACGTCAGGATTTCAGGTCGATGCTGCGTAGTGAGGAGATTTATGAGTCCATCCGGGATGGAGGTAGGTAGAAGAGCTTTAGAGTGGGTTTCCTCATAACACACAAAGTTGAGAACTGGACAAACTAGGTTATCTGGCAAGTTTCACTATCTAGAAAATTCTATTGAGACACCCCTTAGAAACTAAAAGATTAAATCTTAGGTTAAAAAAAGAAAAAAAAATAGGCAAATAAGGAAATAATATAAGGAAAATACTAACTTCAGAAAAAAAGTAATAAAAAATAAAACCTATAGGGAAAAGAGTGGTAAAATATGCTACAATCTCAACAGTGGAAAACATTTATATGGTCATGTCAATGAAAACCTTGAATATAAATTTAACCAAAAATTTATGAGGCGGATATGAGTGCCACAGGTGTATGTATTAAGATGGCTAATATTTCCATCTACCACAGGAAGTTGACAAATGATGTCTAAAATTGACCAATCAAGTGATAGAATATATAGTTTTAAAATTGTAAGTAGATGCTTTTAATGTGCAGTAATCTGAAGATGGAGCATGAAACTGATCTTTTACTATTCTTATTATAATAATTAACACTGCTGTTGTACTTTAGGTGATATATTATTATAGTAAATTGATAAAAAGAAAAATTGATGTAATCCATC
>NW_017731933.1:976255-977267 GCF_001890085.2 Hipposideros armiger
TTTTCTCTATCTTTGGCATGACTTTTTCCATTTCCAGTGTAGGGCAGGCTGCTAGCTGTTCTTCGTAACTGTAATTTTTTTTTTACTGTATTTCCCAGTTTTTGCTTTGCTTCGTTTTGTTTTTTTTGCAATTGTAAGCAGGCACATCACTGATTCTAGGAAAGGGAATGTGAATGTAACTGATATGGACCATTTCTGAATGAAGACTTTTTAAGGAAGTGGTTTATCCTCTTCTGCCAGTAATATGCAATCAGCAAGGCCCTGAGAGATGGGCCTGGTTCTCTAAATATACCCAGGGAGAAGTGTCACCTATTGGCCTGGGATGACATATGACTTTGAGTGAGAAAAATATTTCCATAGTGTTTGAAATGTTAAATATATCTAGGTCTGTAAGTTAGTTCATTCTAGCTTACCCAAGCAACACATCCAGCTACTAAACTCTTATTTGCTTTAAAAACTAGATTTAACATCATTTTCCACGTAAAGTTTTTATCCAAATGTCTCCCTTTTGAACCCCACACATTATAGATCTAGAAAAGTAGCAAATATAAGACATTGTAAAGAAAGCATCAAAAGGATTTAATGATGAATTAGATGGTGTGAGGAGATGAAGAATGAATGGCCTAGGAACAGAGAAGAAAGTTTCAACATGTTATTTTGACCTAATCAGTTTCAGGTGGAACATGCTATGTGTAAGTATAGAAAGGGTGAGACTAAATATATATTTATGATTGAGCTTCTAAAAAGATTTTTCCAAGTCTCTGTGAGAAGATGAAACATACAAGGAAGAAATGTGGAGGAAAAGGGAATATGGCTAAGAATGGAAAGATTTTAAGGATTTTGAACTTTAAAAAGGCCAATTAAGAAGTCCCAAGATAATATTTCCTTTTAAAGCAAAATAAAAAAAAAGAAAATTTAAAAAGAAGTCTAATATGAGAAAAGTAAAAGTTCACAGAGGATTAAATAAAACCATTGTGTTACACAATTATTAGTATGAGAAAGTAAGCTTTCT
>NW_017731933.1:978502-980725 GCF_001890085.2 Hipposideros armiger
GCCTCCTTAAACAGTTTACACACATGACACACAGTTTCATAGCATGAGGTGGGTGACATCATCACTATTTACAGGTGGGAAACAACTTCAGATGGCTTCAGTGGACAAGCCATGGTCATGTAGCTCTGGGATCTTTGATTCCAGGATCAAACCCATGGCTACCATCTCTAAAAAATTGTTTTTTAACCCAAAGTGCATCACGCTAAGACTACAAGACTGAGGTGGGATTACCCATGTGTCTAGGCTGGCTTCTCCATTTACCCATTCTGTGTCCTTGTACAGTTGATTACTACCTATGTACTTTGGGCTACTCAGGTGTAAACATATCTCCCTATAATGCAGATTTAATTCATATCACATGTCTGTGGAGAAGCAAGACACTGTTTAATTCTTAGTATAATTGGAAGAAATAATGTTTTCCTTTTTTCATTCAGGTTATTAAAAACTGAAGTTAAACAGATGGAGAGCCAGAAGTGAATATGAATTTGGCAAATAGAACCAACATCCAAAATATAAATTGAGACCTTTTAGGGATTAAACTCCTCTAAGGCATTACATGTTGAGTAATGTTTTTTTTTTCTTGATTTCTAACTATTTTGATACTTTTTCGTTTTCTTTTTCATAATAACATAGTGTTTTTATTTTAAAAAAATGCCATATGGTGAGTCTCTATAAATATTATATGAAAAAATGTTAAATGTTTCAAAAATGTTTTTAAATAGCAATAACTCTGTATCTGTTTCTCCTGATATGTTTACAGTAATGAATAAACGCTGTTTGAAGGAAAGACATGTCATTTGACAACTACTATATATGCTATGTACTTCTTCCAACATATTTCATGGCAAAATCTACTTGTAATTGTTACTTAGTAATGTGTACAACCAACATCAAAGAATTTAGTGAGAGGAGGGTACCTGCAGGAAAGCATCTCATATACCAGGCTTTGTGCTAGAAAGTTCCAGTGACTTGTTTTATTAATCCTAATATCAACCCTGTGAAGTAATCACATATGTTCCATTTTCTTGGAAAAAAAAAAGATGCTTCAAATATTAACTAAATTGCTCTCATACTTTTAACCATTAAATGACAGAGGCTAAAAACTAGACACATGGGCTCAAAATTCTGTGATATCACACTGTTTTAAACTCCATTCTGATTTTATTAAGCACACATGACTGTTGGAGTGTTTACTAGAACAGATTGAAAAAAAGAAACAGATGGAAGGTTATAGAGGTAATTAGTCAAGGCGCTTGTCCCTTAATTACTAACAATCAAAATTCCTAAACTACTAATTGTTCTTTCCCAGTGTTTGATCTTATTAAGGTCTGTTGCCAGTTTGACACTGAGACAGAGATAATTTAGTAATCAGCTAGCAAAGTTTAGAGACCATGGTGACAGGCTTGGAGTGGGAGCAGAGGGAAAACTAGTTATTACAGGTTGGACTTTGGTTAAATTCAAAAGTTGTAATAAATATTTGTCAGATTCCTAGTGAGTGAATGTCACTGTATTAGTTTCATAGGGTTGCCATCACAAACACCACAACCGATGGCTTAAATAACAACTACCTTTCCTCACAGCTCTGGAGGCTGGAAGCCAGAGGTCAATGTGTCTGCAGCTTTCATCCTGAGCCTGTCTCCTTGGCTTGCAGTTGGCTACCTTCTCTCTTTGTCTTCCTCCCATGGTCTGTCCTCTGCCCATATTATCTATGTTGTTATCTACTCATGTTGGATTAAGGCCCACCATAAGGACCCTACTTTAACTTAATTACCTTTTTAAAGGCCTAATCTCCAAACAGGTCATATTCTAAAGTACTGGGGTTTAGGGTTTCAATGCATCAATTTGGGGGAGCAGGGAACAATTCAGCTCATAATAGTCACTATGCTATGTTCCCTATTGAATAGAGAGATGAAATGAATAAGAATTAGCCTTCAAGAAGTTTCCAGTAGGGAAATCATTGTCTCAAACAAGAGTCTTCTTCCCATACCAGATCATCTTATAGATGGCTCAGGATTTTCTTTCTACAACACAAGCCAGTGGCACTCCTTCTTTACTTTAATATTGTTGGTGTGATCCTGCCCTCAGAGGCTAAGTTCACAGTCCTCGGCATAATAATGAGGGCCCTGATTCATTCTGTCTTTTCTCAGTACAGGCATATCATCTCTCACGGTAACTTCTCAGTCCCCAAAACTCTCTCCATCAATAGCCACCTATTAATATTTT
>NW_017731933.1:982130-992021 GCF_001890085.2 Hipposideros armiger
TAATAAATGAGTGCTGATTTATGTCATAAGCCAATCAATGGAGTGGTAGAAGAACTGTTAATACAAGTGGAAATAGCTTCTGTATTCTGTAACTTAACTCTTTTCTGGTTACTGGGATAAACAAATTACCTAGATTTTTCTAATCAGACTCAGTGGCTTGAAGCTTTTATTTAGCATATGAAAAAGGACAATTTTCATCAAATAAATACACCAGAAAGGATGTCAGTGTGGATCACAAAGGTGGCCATCCCATACAGGGGTTCCGCCGGTCCTGCTGATTAACCACTGCATTTTTTTTCTGGCTCTCCTAGGGATTCTCCAAGCAAGCTATGGCTCTTTAAGGAAGCTATTTCTCACTTAAACCAGCTAGAGTGAATTCTGCTGTGTGCAACTAAGAGTATACCAGCAATTCAAATAAAAATGTATTTTCTGTGTATTATAATGTCATTCAAAGTGCCTGAGGGTGATAAACTTGTTGACATGGTAGTGTTTACCTCCTTCAACTGCTCTGGGTGATCACGGAATCCTGTCAGTTCTCCTTTGCATCTCCAGAGCTAAGAACAGTATGTACATAATATATAAAAAAAGAAGTTAGTAAATATATGCTGTTTGGGTGAAGGAGTTAATCAGAAATACTACCCAAAGTCATGTCCATTAGGGACACTCTGACAGATGTAGATTAATAGTAAAATGTTAGCATTTCCCCTTATTATACTCCTACATCAAGCCTGCAAACTCCCAGTTGCCCTGTGTGAACCAGCAAACTCAAGGGTGGCTAAGGCAGTCCTTCTTACACCTGATATTGTTACAGGTACTGACTAGTCAGAGCCGCTCTCTTGAATAGGCCAACCACATGGATATTCTGGGTGTGAGAATCATGATATAACTACTCTCCATAGTCTCCCCTGATGCAGAGTCACTAGAAGACAGGCTCAGTCTGCCACCCTACTCCCAAATAATATAAATTAAATATCAAGATGTGGCCAGGGTGGGGTGGGAGGGGAGTCCAGAGAATAAAAATAAGGACACTTCTAAGGTAGTCAAGTGTCTCAAATATCTATAAAACATGTTTTAAAAGTGGCAAAAGGTTGGTCAAAGGTGAAATCAAATAGTACATTTATTGAGGAACCCACTATATGTTGTTGTGAACTAATTTTTATCATCATTATTATTACCATTATTGTTAATACCGCCTTTGAACTAGGTTGAGCTTAAATTCCTCTTTGTTTTCAAAGATTTTAAATTAACTAGTATGCAGAAGCATATGATCTACAATTGACCAAACTGATTTTAATCTCATAACTTAAGTCTTTCTGTATATTTGTAGTGCTTAAATCACCTTTCCCCATTTCTGATGCTTGTATAATCATATCCTCCTATTTAATCAACATAAATATCTGCAGGCCAAGAAAGAGAAAGAATTAGAGAGATCCATTTCACTCCACTTCCAGAAAATGAAGGAACAATTCAAATTGCCAGAAACAACTCTTAATTGCTTCCATTGATTATTCTACTCTGTTGTGGGAATCCAGGCCTCCTTCCCATCCCCTCTGCATTGTAAAGTGAGGTATTATTTGATTCATGAATTCTTAAATAGAAACTGAAACAAAACTTCCCACTATTACGGCCTTGTGTATACCCAACAGCTTACCTCTTCTCAGCTGAACTTTATTTAATGTCCTTTCACTGTTCCAATGCAAATAAAGTTGTCTATTATCTTTACAAGTAATTGGCCAGTAAAAGTGACACAACACGCTGTAAATCTTTCACTGCATTCTCACTGATTATAAAAACAGAATCCCAAAGTAAAAGAAACTGCTATTTAATACAGATATTCATTAAAAAAATGTATATGTGAGAGAATACGTATATTTATACATATATTCTTTTTTCTTGGATACAAACTTGCTTGCATTTTTCTTAATTTGTATGCTTTAAAATGTCACCAGAATTTCCTTTGTTCATTTCTAAGGATTTGATGCCAAAGAACTGAGGGACCAAAAAAATTTCCAAAATATGTCATGAAGCGGGAGAGGGTGGTTGTACTCCTATAGTTAACTCATAACAAAGTATTGTTCCATAAGAATGCTTAATTTTGAATTAAAACTAATAATTTTACTGAATTCTAATGCAGTGATGATTTAAACAGAAAATAAGCCTAAATACAGAATAAGCAAAAAATGCACAAAAAAATTAGATATCCCTAGATGACACAAAATCTATCTTCAGCCCATTGCCAAAAATTTGCTAGATTAACAAAGAGGGTTACAAGTAAAGTAAATATGTGTGCTACATCAGAACATTCTAGTAGTAAATCACTTATGGAAAAGAAGACCCAAGGTTAAATAATTGAGCTAAAGGTGATGGCCATGATGATAGTTTTACTGACTATAAAAACTATATTGTCTTGTATTACATACCTTTTGTAATCCCCATATCTGCCTGCTTAAATTCCAAAAGAATTAGCTCCTAATTACTATCTATAACTTAATTCAGTAACATAATCTTTTTCTTGAAAGCGTATATTATAATTTAGAAAAAAAGGATTAATAATACAAATCTTTTTGTACTACAGAGAAATTATTTCATGTTCTAGGAGAGAAAGTTAATAGATAACTAATTTATGGATAGAGCACTGAATGTCCTTATTATGGGTAGGGCGACTTTGTACTTCACAGTAGATAGCATAATAGAGTTTCTTCCTTGTATTTTTATGAGCGGTCCCCTGGTTACAGTGGAAACTGATATTGTCAATTTCATCAAGATTAAACTAAGTTTAAAATGTAGTCATTGAAGCCAATGTTCTGTAAGTGATTAAGCTTAAAATAAATGAATGTTTTGCCAAAAGTAATTCAATTGAAAGCTAGTTTGAATGATTTTTTTTTTTTTTTACTTAACTGATCTGTCTTGTTTTGTGAATAGAGATGAGCCTTATTCATGCTTCATGAAAAAGATTATTAGGACAGAGCAAAGGATAACATTACAGGAAAACATATCAATTACTTGGAGACTAAATTGACATATATTTGAAAAATCCCTTTGTACATGATAAATATTCTCCCATAATGAAATGTTCTCATGCTGTTACTGATTTGCAACTTGCTTAAAGATATTAATTATCATGCTAAGTGAAATAAGTCAGACAGAAGAAGTGGAGAACCATATGATTTCACTCATACGTGGGATATAAAGTGACAGCAACAAATGAACAAGACAAACAAATGAACAAAAATTAACAGACACAGACAACAGATCAGTGGTTACCAGAGTGCTGGAGGTGGTGGAAGAGGTTTAAGGGGATCAAATGTGTGGTGATAGAAGGAAATCAACTTTGGGTGGTGAGCACACAATACAATATGTAGATGATATATTATTGAAATGTATACTTGAAATCTATATATGTAAGTTTATTAACCAATGCCACCATGATAAATTTAATAAAAATGTCAAAAGATTTTATCCTCTAAAAATTTTGTAAATCATGCTAATGTGATAGGCAAGTATATGTTACTTGAATTATAAGTAGATTTAGAAATATTTCTTTTTTTTTTCTTTAAGCTGAGCCATCCTGCCACCTGTTGGCAGCTCAGTGGTTGCTCAGCTTGGGCCGGGAATCGAACTGCTGCTGCTCAGAGCTCAAACTCTTGAGCGAGCTCTTAACCAACTGAGCCACTCGGCCGGCCTTAGAAAGTATTTCTTAACATTATAAAATGAACATGGACATTTATTTTCAGTGACATATTTAAAATCTCCGTTAATTCCATTGTCATGGTATCTATGTTTTGATATTAACAAGTCAATTAGGGTAAAAGCATGTGTTGATATATAGTCCTTAAATGTGAACTAAGGACCATTTTTTCCACATCGATCAAGGAATGTATTTTATTCAGTATGTATTTTCATGGTTGAAAATAATATGCCTGAGTTCTTGAATTTGTGGAACATGAACCAACCTCTGAAAATGGAAGAAACACATATGGACAGCAGACATAGGTAGGAAATAATTTCTCAAGTAACTACACATCCAAGAGAAACTTCTTTGGAGACTGCTATTTAAATGTAAGGCTAGTTTGTTAGCTGTTAAACTGGCATAAATTGCAGGATTCGTTCAGTCAACAAGAGTTCACATTAAATTCCTTTTAAACCCAGGCAAGATGATAATGAATAAATTCATACCATGTAAGCGTGCTATAAACAGACAAGGAAGGATTCAGGCAAAAATAAGTCTGTCGAGTGTCAGAGAGGTGAAACAAGATGGAGTCAATATAAGATCAGTACAAGAGATGAGAAGAGCATAGCTAAAGTTTCATATTTTAATAATTGTCCTGAATTCCAGTCAGAGATACTGACTAGGGGGTTGTTACATGTATCCTCTATTGCTCTAGATTTGCGTGTCCTTTGGCTGTTTATCTCTGTCTTTTTATCTCTGCCTATTTCTATTCCTGTCACTAACACTTTTTTTTATTTCTTTAACTGGATTTACTGAACCTCCACTGTGTTAAGGTTTGTATGTGTGAAATACTGAAAAACAAGACATACAAAATCATTTATAAATGAAAATAGTGAAATGCATTTCAAAGTCATTTCTCACTTTAAAATATTCTATTTTTTTCAATATTATGTTAAACTAATGGTGACAAATCATCAAACACTCTTGACTGCATATATTTTGAACTGATTTTTATAGTTAGTGAACCACAACAATCTTCTTTATAACACTTGTCTCCTAATTTTCACAATATGTACATACTTGATAAAAAATAGGATTTAGGTAAGGTATTGATGGATCAGTATGACCTAACAGAACTATCACAATCAAACTAAATATCTGTAATATGTTTTGAGTGTCAACAGCCTCACATCAGCAAATCTCACCTTCTTCACAATAAATAGGAACCTAAAGGCACGATATTGGGAAGTGTGTGTTTGGGCAGATTCCTGCAAACAATTTAATAATGGTGTGTTCTTTATAAATTGTAGACTTTTGTTTTGAAAGAAATGTGGGAGCCCTCTGAAACAAGAGTATTCAGACTTGTTTGATCAGAAACGATAGTATATTTTAGATGCATGACACAAAACAATATCCCATAATGTGATATGCAATCCACTTTTACTTTTAGATTACTTCTTGTCTTTTCTAATTTATTAAAAGTACATTAATAGCAAAGTAATTAAATTAATTTCATAACCTTAATCAATTTTAACCAACAATCTTCTGACCTTCAGGGTATAAATTGGGGTCAGACACTGAACAAACTGTTATAATCTAACATAACAAACAGGAGAATGTACAATATACAAGAAGATAGGGACTATAACTATAGTAAAAGGTAGGTGGCATGGGTTAAGCAATCAGCGTATTTAGGGTCATGCCTTAAAAGGCTGATCAGGTGAGAACATTGACCTCTGAGGGACATGATACTTTCCTGAGGTTCTACCTAACATATGCAATATCTCCTCCTTTTGATGAGACATGAGAAGGGAGACAAAGATAGATATAATGAGACTGTAACCAGGCCAGCGTTCTACAGTATCTGCCCCTGACTCTGCAGGACTGAGGAATACATTTTCAGAGCAGAGTCAACAACAGGCGAGCTCAAACTGCCTAAACCTCTGTTTGAGAATAGTCGATTTTCAATAATGCTCTGATGATATCCATTGCATGGGCCTCTGTACTTTGGGAGAAGCAAATGTATTGTTTCCTGAAATATAGATATTCCTTTTTACTGACTTCATGGGGACTGGGTTAGCAAGGTTTCATTGAGTAGATATCAGCATGGCTAAGTATCCTTCCACGTATGTGCAGAAATAAAAGCATAAGTCCAGGGTCAAAGAGATTTGGAAAATCATGCAGGGAAGAGCAGCTAAAAAGAAGGTAAGGCTGGAGAAATACAAATTAGGCAAAGAATACAAATGTGCAAGCATATAGAGCTCTAAAAGAGTTTGGTGTATTTTAGCCATTTCCGAAGTTTCATTTTGCATGAAATGAAGAGAGAAGCATGTTGGAATGTTAGACAAGGCCTATCATTAAATATTACAAATGCCGACCTACTGAGTCTGAACAATGGGGATCCCCTAAAAGACAAAAATAAGGGCCTGACTTTTTTAACAAAATAGTTTCTCTGTGTAAATATACAGACCAAAATGTACGGTTCCCTCTATTTACAAATACAAAGGAAACTTTTGACAACTACAAAAGTAGGTACAGTTTTTGAAATAGTCAATAAAATGAACATAAGGAGACAAAGCCATAACTAATTGATTTTGCACTATATTGATAGGCTTGAGCACAGAACGAGGGCGAGTAGAACTGTGTATCAAGTATTCAACTCAACACAGGTATTAATCCAATCTAACTTAAATGAAGCAGTGTCTTATATTTTTGTTAAGTATATATTTTCAAATAGGAAATATAGCATTTGAGAAGGCCTTTAACGCCTTAAGAATAAAATATAATTTTTTTAAATATGTTTATTGGGGAATTGGGGGGATGGGAACAGCGCTGGGGAATTGGGGGAAGGGGAACAGACAAGTTGCTGTCGTTTTGTTCTTCAGTCTAGTTGTGGAGGACGTTGCTTCACTGGCCCAAGTTGGCACCATCATTGTGCTCTTTCCGGGCGAGGCAGATCAGTCGCCGGCTTCTGGACGGCCACTCACTGCAGCTGCTGGCTACACACGGTAGCCCATGGCAACCCACTGCCACAGGGGCTGCAGCCCACGCCATCGCTGGCGACTCACAGCCGCCCAGCTCCAGGTTGAACTGTTGTTCAGCATCTTAGCTGTGGAGGGCAGTGTCACTGGCCCTCATATGTGGGATCCGAACCGGGGCCCTCTGGCATCCCAAGCCAGTTCTTAACCATCGCACCTCTCGGCCGGCCCTATAATTATTTTTGAGTGAAACACATGTATCTACTCTTTGTTTACTAAGACTGGGAAACTCACAAAGCAAGTTGAACCAGTGGCTATTTCAATCTCTTTTTCTGGTAGGCTGAGGTGCTTATAATTGATATTTTTTTTAATGTCTGCATACTGCCTAACACTCACCAGGCGTTTATAAATATGTCTGAATAAATGAATTATGGAACAGAAACTTATTCTCTGATCAGTGTTTAAGAAACCTTAGAGCTGGGATGAAATCACCTCATTTCTTATGCACACATTTGACCTTCTAACAAGAGTCCCTCCTAGTTATACCTGATTACCTAATTCCTGAGATGAACTGTGACATTCAAAGATCTTCTGTGGTTAGAAGTGAGGGAACATACAGAACCCAATGAAATGTTCTTCATCACCATCAACAGAAGTCTATAGTTGGCTCATCTGAATCAGATGCAGGGTTTTAAAGCCCTGTTTTGGCTATTGCTGTTCAGTAAGACTTCATTTGATATGAAGAAAAGAATCTCAAAGTAGAGATGCAGCCAGTTTGGCACTCAAATAAAACCTAATCTATTCCATTTATTTGTTGACAAATCCATCAGCATAAAGTAAGAGGAGATTGTAAAAAATGTATTACTCATTTATATGCAATGGTCATTTGCAGACATAACCAATATTTTAAGCTTCGTTGACCATCTAGTTTTCGCTCCAAGGTATATCAAATCTGCATAATCTTGGTGCTTTTACACACTGTTTTTTAATATAGTAATGTTTTCTTCATTCATACTTAGTGCTTCCTGAAACTCTGATCTTCTAAACAGTCTGATCTTCTAAACAAATTAAAAGTAATGGAGAAAATGACTTCTGGGCTGCAGAAATTGCTGTTACAAAGACTAAGCATTAGAATATTATTTAGACTTGATTGCCTTACTTTATACACAGTTTAAACACTTGGTTATCTGATTACTTAAACACTGCAGATGATGGAAGGAAAATTAAAAGGAAAAAGGCTGCAAAAAACAGGCAGAGCAAGGTCCCTAGAGCTAGCTCTCGAGAGCAGTGCTGTGTGTGATGGATATAAACTGACATCAGTAGGCATCACACTCACTAATATTTGGTTTTAATAAGGGCTTGAAGTATAAAAGAAAAATTATTCTTCCATTTGTTAAAAATGGCCAAGATGACTTCATACAAGACTGTTTCAAGAGGGGTGAATATTATTGAAATAGGGAGAGACTGAACTCAGCTACAAATAGAACAGGATAATGGGGTTCAGAGCCAAAGGATAGAGTGAGGGAGTCGATGGGAATTAGTAAGGGGAACTTGGTTAGGTGTGGAGGGTGGGAGAGAGAAATCTGATTGGATATCAATAGTGGGAGGATTCGCAAAACACTGATTTAGCAGGATTCTTTGCCCAAAGTGGAAGAGGTCAGAGGCTGAAACAGGCCAAGAACAGGGTCCCAAAACAAGGTAGGTGGGACTAGGATGAGGCTTAGGGGAAAAGGGGGCCCAGGGAAACCTGGAATAAGTTTGATCAAGGGGTTAGTTTTTGTCTGTAGTCATCAAGAAAAGGCCCATTTAGGCTTTGTACTTTAAATGAAGTCAGAAAATCTTGTACAGCATTTGAGAAAATGTTTATTAAAAGTGCTTATTTCCCCCCAATTATGCCGATACAATGACAGTCTCCCACTAGGAAGAAAACACACTAAAAGAGCACTTGACTTCCTAATGAGGCTTTTCATAATTTCTTAACACATACGCTGAGTATGGGATGATTTTCAGGTCACTACTTCAAGTGCTTCGGGAGATTGGAGTAAATTTATGACGCCATGAATGACTTTGCACATTTATCAAAACCTTATTAAAACATGTCTTATTTTGTTAACTTGATTTATCCATTTAGTTGGTAGCTTTGTCATATATCCTCCATAAGGTTCATGTACAGTTTACTGTCTCTTCCTCACAACAAAAATCTTATTTCTATCGTAACATTTTGTTTCCTAGAATATCTGCACTGTGTGTGTGTGTGTGTATGTGTGTGTGTGTGTGTGTGTGTGTGTGTGTGTGTGTGTAGGAAGCAAATTTATAAATATTAGGTAGTAACTTTTTGGTTGGAAGTCTTAGTAAAGATGGTAAGGTTTAAAATGTGTTTTATTAATGCTGAATAATAAGAAATCAATATTAATTTTTATGCTTAGTATGTTATTCATGAATTTGGAAAAATATGACTAAACATATATACCTAGGACTTTAGGTTATATAGAAACTAAGTAATAATTATAATAAAGATTTAAAATCTAAATTGTGAATTAATATAACATCTTTCTCAATGAGGATTGATAGTTCTATAATTGGTCTAGATCATATTTTAAAAAATAATACCCTTTATAATGTGTCATTAAGAGCAAGATGTTCAAAACATCTTTTTAAATGTAGGAAAAACCGCCTAAACTGTGTACATATATATGTTTATGCATATCAGCATTCAGACATATTTTAAGTGTATAACTATTATAGATTTAATTAGAAAAAACATAATACAATTCATATTTTCTAGATGACCACCAAAAAATTCTCATAAAACAATAGAATGATAAGCAAACCTATTAAATATATTTCAGATTTGTATACAAGGAATGAAAGAGTTAGGATATGTCATTTACTAAATGTTATTTATCATACTCTTTTTGAGACAATGCTAGGGTCATTTGCTTTACTTGCTAAGTTTCAGTTCTATATATTTCCACATGTAATTTTGAAAATCAACACAATGGAATCCATAAGATTTTTTAACTTGCTACAACTTCAATATACATTTTGAAATATATTATTCAAATAAAACTCTCATCATTTATTATTTCATATGAGATTTTATTTTAAGTACTATCTACATTTTCCCACAAAATCCAACTCCTTATTACTACTGATAAATTATAAAATGACAAGCCATGGAAATACATTTATCACCAGTACAATACCAAACCAAATAAAACAACTGACACCAAAAAAAAAAAA
>NW_017731933.1:993366-1003366 GCF_001890085.2 Hipposideros armiger
AAAAAAAATGCATGCTATAACAACAACTTTTCACACCAATGTTTTCAAAAGGTATTTTTAGCTTGCAAATATTTGGATAAGTCCTTATCACTTAAAAATTAAACTTTAGGGGAATTACATCACCAAAACAGTGGTTAACAGAAGTTTTCTATCAGATTCCCCCTAAGAAATACCAATTTTGACAACCACACATAGATGAGTGGACCATTGTGGAAATCTAGGCGTCCAGCAGAGACCTTACAACACACCGTGGTAGCAAACATATCTGAGACTGGACATACTGACAAGAGCAACAGGAATAGTTTCACTTTATCTACATAAACCCTCCTCCAAGCCAGCAGAGCTCAGTGCCAAGGGAGATCTACTCAGCCCGCAACTTCTCCCGTGAGGGTAAGTAAGAGCATGTGAGTAGGCACCAAGCTTCCCCAGCTGTGCAGGAAACTGCTAAACAGCTCCACTTCTTTCTCACCTCACCCAGAATACTGAGTTGTGAACTGCACACTTGGGGTAAGGTGAGTGATTAGAACAGCAGCCGGGTTTCATGAAAGAGACGGTCAAAGGGAAGAGGATCTTGCTAATCACATCTTGGGCTCATCCAGGAACCCCGCTTGAGTCGCCTTGTCTGTGGATCCCCCCAAGTCATCCATGGGCATCCGACACAACCCCTACTCCATGACCAAATACTTGTGTATGCCCCCAAGGTGGTGAGAGCAAACTGGTGAGCACACCCAAAATGCCTACAGGGTTCGGAAAAGCCACACACACTTGAGCGGTCAGTCTGCCCTGGGGACAGCAAACAATAGACTGTCAGCACCTGGGATTACTTTGCAGGCACACAATCTGAAGAATTAAAAATAACTATAGCTACAATAATTTCTTAATGGAAATACCATGTATAAAAATATGCAAACTGTGACAATAAAAACACAAAATGAAGGGGCAGGGGAGTAAAAATGTAGAGTTCTGGTATGTGATCAAAGTTAAGTTGTAATCAGTTAAAGACTTGTGTAACTATAGATGTTTTATGTAAACCTCACAAAACCATTACAAAGCAAAAATCTACAGTAGATACACAAAAGATAAAGAGAAGGGAATCTCATCATACTACTAAAGAAAATCATTAATTCATAAGGAAAAACACAAGAAGGGAAAAGTGAAATAAAGGAACTATGCAACAGTCAGAAAACAATAAGATAGCATAAGTATTCTTTACCTATGAATAATCATACCAGTGTAAATGGATTAAGTTTCTTAATCAAAAGTTATAGAGTGACTGAATGAAAAAAAAATCAAGACACAATTATATGCTGCCTACGAGAGACTCTCCTCAACTTTAAGGCCACACATTGACTCAAAATAAAGGAATGCAAAAAGATATTACATGCAGACAGAAAAAGAAGAGAACAGAGATAGTTATCAGACAAAACAGACTTTAACTCAAAAACTGCAACAAGAGACAAAGTCGATATATGAGGTCTGACAATTAAGTTTGCGAACTTGTTGCAAAGATGTTGCTCACAAATGAAATGTTTTTCATTATAAGGTGATTTGATATAATTACATTGGATCAATGAATACTAATATTTTATAATACACAGAATAAACTTCTGCTATGAATGTCTATATGACCAGAAAAGCATAATCGATTTGCAGAGCTATTATTCCTTCAGATTATTTCTAGAGAGTTCCTTAAGAAGACTATATGAAGAAATGTGTCTGCTCTCTTCCATTAATGGTATTCAATCTGAAGTGCTTTTAAAGACAAAGGATATAAAGATACTAAGATTTTACTAAGTGGATAGTTAGAAATCATCTGGATTCCCCAGAGAAAGATATTTCACAGAGTTTGAGACAGTAGGTGCACATAAAATATATATAATCAAAATATAAATCAGTTTCCACAAATAATGGATGTTATCATAGGTTAATTCTTGTTAAAAATGTTCAGTATGTTAATCAGGGGCGTAATGTGCATTTTCTGTATGATTTTAGCACATTAGATTTTTTCACAGAGAAAAGGCAACATACAGGTTTGACAAGACTCATAAGAAAACTTAAGCTTATATAGAAATTAATCTAGTAGTTTATAGACACAGTCAAAATGAATGCATCAGGTATGTTAATTATGCAAAATGCTTTAGCAAGGAGCTTGTGAAACATGCTCAGTATTTACATGGGTTATTAAATGTATATGGTAAGATAGTATAGTAATAGTATAATAATCTGTAAAATACATGGAAGATAAATAAAGAGAAATAGAAACTACCTAATGAGAGGACTGGAAAAATCAAATCATGATCATACCATGGCTGCCTGATAACCCTGTGGCCCTATATCTGCCACCTCACATGACTCCCAAGAGGAAAGCGGGATTTGATTAACTACATGAACATGTTTAAATTATATTCCCCTTGGGATGCAATGCCATGCATATTTATGTGGCTTCGATTTTTATTTAACTTGCATTATTTGATTAACACATTGAATGGAGAGCCAAACAGTCTTTCATCTAACCAGTGATAGCCCTTCACTGAAGTGGGAATTTTTTCGTTTGTTTTTTTTAATTCTGTGTGAAAATGGGCGGTAACTGGCACGTAAGATCAGAAAAAAATGTTCTTCATGCTTGACGCTTAAGATACTGTCTGCCCAAAGCTCTGAAAGACCTTAAGATGGGCAATAATGCTTAATACTGAGTTTTTGTATTATGGAATTGCTACATTTGATAATAAAATTTGTTCATCTAAAAGAAAAATAATGATGAAGCCAGTTGTGGCCGGTGTACTGGTGCCTGTGTCTTACCATTAAGGCAAGTGTGTGTCATAAGCCCAGCGTTCCTTGCTCAAACCCAGTGCTGTCGTCATATGCACGCTGTCAGTGTGGAAGGAGGGGCAACAGAGAGCAGAGTCATTAGCATCACCTGGCCCAGGACTCAGCCAGCATGGCCTGTCTCCTCACATCTATCCTAAGTGCATTAGCCTTATCTCTTCTTTTTGACTGTTTGAAATGGATGTGATTTGAGCATTTTAATTTGATTGGTGAGTCTTTGTGTTCTTTGACCTTTGGTTTGTCTGGTGGTGTACCTGGAGGCTGTAAGTCCATCAAAGTAATTCAAGATCTACTTTAATTTTTCATCATTTCCTATTTAAGAAATGTTGCAAAATTTTCATACAACAAATAAACTAGAGGGAGGTTATCTCATGTTTTGTACAGTTTTAGTGCAGACAAAACAAAGTACATATGGGCTTAGTGGAGATCAATATTTCAATGAGGGAATCCATTTTTTGTGTGTTTGTGTTTTTTTTGTTTTTTTTTCCTCTAATGTAAGAAAAAAATAATTAAGTTGTTTCATTAGGAGTTCTGATCCTAAGCGACTTGCCTGTGTTAAAGTCCCAGCTCTGTTGTCACCAGGTTCTGTCTCCTTGGGCAAATAAATATTCTCTTAAAACCTCAGGTTTCTCATTTAAAAAGAGTTAATAGCCAATCCTACTTCCATAGCCATTGTAAAGATTTAATAAGAAAACAATTGTAAAATGCTTGGGTAAGAGAGTGATACATGAAAGCATCCATTAACAGTTGTTACCTAAGGGAGAAAAATAATTAATACTTGTTAAATGTGGCAAATATTTCAGACCACTATCATAGAGAAGATGATGCCTTTTTGACATGGAATAAACGTGATAAATAATAACTATGATGAAGTTTGTCAGGCAGTTCATGGGGCCTATGCAAAGTTAACCTGTCTTTTGACTTCTAAAACTGCAGCTCTTATATGTGCTTAAACCACAGGGAATTTTACTTTATATTAGAGATCCTATTCGGGGTTTGTTCTTAGCGGTGTAAGGGTGGTTGACAACAAGAAGTCTAGGACTTTTAATTTCTCCCTAAACAAAAAGTTTAAGTTTATTTTAAATTAGTAGTGTACTATTTATTTATTTATTTATTTATTTATTCATTTATTATCTATTTATTTATTCATTTATTTATATTTATTTACATTCCTATAAAGGTAGAGTTGGGTTCCATTTCTATTACTTTCACTTTTTGGAAGGAACAAGGAAGAAATTTATGTAAAATAAAGATTACAAAAGTAATTTGGTAGCCTACAGTTAATTTACAGTATTCATATTTTTTAAGATTTTTGTATAGAAAACAGTTAAGAAGCAGATATTAAAAAAGACTTATGTGAAGGGCCGGCCGAGTGGCTCAGTTGGTTAAGAGCTCGCTCAAGAGTTTGAGCTCTGAGCAAAAGCAGTTCAATTCCCAACCCGAGCTGTGCAGCCGCTGAGCTGCCAACAGGTGGCAGGATGACTCAGCTAAAAAGAAAAAGACTTATGTGGTCAAATATGTTTCAGAAATAAGATCAAGGTATATACTGTTTTATCACAAACATAGGAAGAATGTAAGAATAAAGAGGCACTTGCTCAAGGACTGTGCTGGGCCTGTGATATTACCCTACCTAGTGGCTAAGAAGCTAGTCTGTTATGTTGTATAGATGTTGCGAGAGACCTGAGACAATGTACTTCATTACACATGGTGACAGCAGTTGCCAGAGCTTCGTGCTCACATGTGCTTTTCCCCATGAACTTGCATTGCTATAGGGCCCAAGGTAGATGACCGTTTCTTAGTCAGTTGGTGCTGTTGTCACAAAACACGCTAGGCTGGGTGGCTTAAACAAGACATTTCTTTTCTCACAGTTTTTCAAGCTGAGAAGTCCCCATCAAGGTGCCAGCAGATTCAATTCTTTGTGAGGGCTCGTCTTGGCTTGTAAACAGCTGCCATCTCACCGTGTGCTCACATTCCTTTCCTTTGTGCAGAGAGAGAAAGCTCTGGTGTTTCTTGCTCTTCTAATAAATGCACTAAACCTGTCATGAGGGCTCTACTCTCATGACTTCATATAACCTATTTTCCTCCCAAAGGCTCCACCTCCAAATACCCTCACATTGGGGAGTACGACATCCATATATTGAGGTAACACAAACATCAGTCCATAACAACTGTATATTCATTGAGTTGTGTTACTGAAGAGGAACATTGACTTTGGGAATTTACTGCTATTACAGCAAGCAGAAGCAAAGCTTTTTTTTTTTTTTTGTAGGTAAGTGAAAGCAATTTACTTGAAAATGAGAGCACACAGTTGATAGTTGATAGGAAAGTGAGGGCAAACTGAGAGAATGAGTCATGCTCAGGAAGTTAGAATCAGGGGTGCTTCCTCCACCCAGGGTGGTGAAATGGTGATGTCCCATTAACACGGTTTATCCATCTCCTTCCCCTGTGTGCAACCTTCTGTTTCCCCCTTTTTTTATTGAGGTGAAGACATTGCATTACCCCTCATGTTTGCTTTGCTGCAAGAATACGCTGGTTTGTCCCAGGTAAGGAGTGGTCAGAGCTGTGTATTCTTCTTATACCCATGAAAAACATGCAGGGACACTGATGGCCCATTTTGATTGGCTCTCCTAACACCAGTCAAAGCTTAGAGCTTGAAGTAAACTATAAGCAGAGGAAGAAATACCCATACTCCTCTATTTTCATCATCAGAAACAATGACTGGCGTATATACAAAGTTCCATAAATATTGATTACTATAAGTGAATAATTGATGAAAAGCCATTGTACCTTGCACTTAGAGTAGCATGATGAGATTACATATGGCTACTGCACCCTGTTAGGGAGTTTGGACTTAGCTGAGAAATCACTTAAGTTTTTAAGTAAGGAAAGGGCATGGCCAGATTTACATTTTGGAGCAATCACTTTGACCTCAATATGATGATAAATTTAAGGGTAGGAAGATAAAGGCAGGGAGACAAATTAAGAATCTATTGCAATAGAAGGAAGATATGATGATAAGATTCTAAATTCGGGGATTACTATGCAGTACAACAAAAAGAGTAATTTGAGCAATATTTAAAGAATTATCAGCAAGGTTTAGTGCTTAATAGAATAGTAGGAGATGGGCAAAGACTAAGATCCATCCAATCCTCACTTGAGACTGGGTGGATATGCCTTAAGCAGGAACCAGAAATTCAGAAGTAGCGGAGCTTTTATAATTAAATTCATTGAAAAAAATCTGTATATTTTATAAAACAAATTCTACTTTAGTTTTCTGATAGAGTACATATATATATTATATACAATAATTATATATTTATATGTTATATACATATTTCTGGTAGAATATATATATATATTAGATAAATAGATATAGATTTGGATGTATTTTTTATATCTCTATATAAATTAAACACTTAAAGGTTATCATTATAATGTCTTTCTATATAGCAATAATTTTATTTCTTAGATCATAAAATTACATAGTTGAAACTGAATCCTCATCTCTAAACAGATTCATTTCTCATCTGTTTCACTTCCTACACAAATTATTTCTGTGATCATATAGGTAAGAAAACTCTTTAGCTATATGAATCACCCTTTAAGAAGTAAACAATTTACTCTTTGATGATTATGTGCCTGGTAACCATGGTTTTGAAAATTACTTCTTGGATTATATTTCTAAAGCCAACAGCTTGCTTATATATGGTTAGAAAGACATAGTAAATTTTAATGATAGATATAAATAGCATGTCATTGATTTGAACTAGAAAACTCAGCTGCTTCCTTTACCAAAACCTGGTAAAATTTTAAGGTGAAACAACAGCCTTTAAATGAAAGAAACCCATGCATACATGTAGAATACATAAATATTTGAATATTTGGAACATTTACTAAATGGAAATGCATATATTTTTTAATGAGTGAAAGAATTAATGTGTCATTCATCTGTTGGCGTCATTTAGGTCACTTCCATGTCTTTGTTATGTGATAATGCTGCAGTGAACATGGGAGTGCAGATATCGCTTCCTGATCCTGATTTTAATTCTTTGGGTATATACCTAGAAGTGAGATTGCTGGATCATATGATGCCTGATCTGACAATTACAGTCACAAACTCATTCTAGAAAATGTGTCACATACTTCATTACTGAATATCACTATAGTCACCTTTGAAATACTCCCCTTGGGAAGCTATGCAGTGATGCCAACACCTAGTCCACTCTTCAAAGCAATTTTGGAACTCTTTTTCTGGAATGGCCATCAGTGTTGTCATCGTATTACCCTTGATGTCCAGAATGTCATCAAAATGCCTTCCTTTCAATATTTCCTTTTTTTTCAGGTAAAGAAAGAAGTCATTGGGGGCCAAATCAGGTGAGTAGGGAGGGTGTTCCAATACAGTTATTTGTTTATTGGCTAAAAACTCTGTCACAGACAGTGTCCTGTGAGTTGGTGCATTGTCGTGATGTAATAATAGTAATGAATTGTTGCCTTTTCAGCACTTCCAAACAGTAAACTTGGTTAACTGTTTGTCCAGTTGGTACAAATTCTTAATGAATAATCCCTCTGATATTAAAAAAGGTTAGCAACATTGTTGCAACAAGTTTGTGAATGTAATTGTCAAACATCATAGTTCTATTTACTTCCATACTGTTTGCCATACTGTTTACCGTAGTGGCTGTATCAAATTACATTCTCACAAACAGTATGTAAGGGTTCCCTTTCTCCATATCCTTGATGATACATCTTATTTTTATATATATTTTTTATTTAATAAAAGCCACCCAAACAATTTCTACCCAATTCTCCATTGTTTGGATGTACCAAGATTGGTTCAACCAGTGTCCTAGGTTAGGATACTTCATTTGTTTTTAGTATTTTTTTAAATTTTATAATGCTGTTATAAAGCATATATTTTGATATATGGATATAACTAGATGATACATTCTTAGAAGTATAATATATACATCAAATTCCATGAAAATTTGTGAATTCTGTTAATATTCTGAAATTGCTTTTTAATATTTGCCTTTACTTTTCCACAATCCATCAGTGCTTCTCTAGTTCTAATTTGCACATGAATCACCTGGGAATCTTGTTCAAATGCAGATTATATGTGTCCAGGATGGGGCCTGAGATGCTACATTTTTAACATTTCTCCATTTTGTGTTTCTTCAAGTAATATATTGGGGTATTTACTTGAGATTTTTTATCTTCTGACTAGTGAAGTTTGTATCTGTAAATTTCCCTGTGGAAATACTCTAGCCTGTTTCATAAATTGTGTTTTTGCTTCCTTTATCTTAATGTGGTTTCTTCTTTGACCATTGGTTATTTAAGACTATCTAATTTGTTAATTTCCCAAATTTCCTTATGTTACTGATTTCTAATTTTACTCTGTTGTTGGAGAACATACTTTGTATGATTTCATTTATTTTAAATTTATTAATGCTTGCTTTATATTCTAAGATATGGTCTCTCCTAGATAATGTTCTATGTACACTTTAGAAGAATATGCATTTTGTCGTTTCTGGTTTTGGCATTCTACTAATGTCCTTTTATTTGGTTTAGTAAGTATATAGCATTGTTTGCACTTTCTATATAATTCCATTTGAACCTCTCCATAGTTGTTTCTTCAGTTATTGCAGAGGAGCCTCAACTATTGTTACTAAATTGTTGGTTTCCATTTAGTTATTGCTATTTTTGCTTCATGTATTTTGAGACTTTGTTTTTAGGTGAATATATATTTGATTGTTTTGTCTTCTTTTCAGGTTTATCCTTTTATCATTGTAAAATGCCTCTCTTTGTCTCCAATAAAAATCTCAGCCTTAAATAGTATTTTGCCCAATATTAGACTATTTGTCTAATATTTGCTTAATATTACCTATTTTGTCTAATATTAGCATAGCCACCCAATCTCTTTTTTGATTTTTTCTTAGCTAGCATTTTCCACTTTTTACTTTCAAACTATTTGTGTCTTTGAATTTAAATTGTAATTCTTGTAGACACCTTAAGATAAAACAATGAAATTTGGATTGAAATTAATATCAACTTAATTTCAATAGTAGATAAAAACTATGAAGATGAATAAATAGAAACCTCACTTAAATTGGAGTTGGTGGGGGTGGGCGGGAGGGGGCTGTAGGCGTTCTCATGCCCTAATACTCATCATCAATTACCCCAAACAGGAGGATCTGCACTTTCCATCTCCAAGAGGAAGATATTTTTCTACTCTACTACTCCATCAGGAAAAAAGATCTTTTCCTTGCCCAGCAACCACTCAGCCAATGAAGATGAATAAATAGAAACCTCACTTAAATTGGAGTTGGTGGGGGTGGGCGGGAGGGGGCTGTAGGCATTCTCATGCCCTAATACTCATCATCAATTACCCCAAACAGGAGGATCTGCACTTTCCATCTCCAAGAGGAAGATATTTTTCTACTCTACTACTCCATCAGGAAAAAAGATCTTTTCCTTGCCCAGCAACCACTCAGCCAATGAAAACACTCTACATGTTGAACGCTGTTTTCTCCAATAGACTCTCTGCTTACAACAGCCACTCTGAAGTCCCCTTTTCCACTACAAAAGAACATTCTTCTCCTTTGTTGACTGGACTTGCATGTGGTTTTCCATGACTACATGTCCTGAATTGAAATTCTCTTCTGTTTCTAAATAATCCCATTTTGCTGGAGAAATATCTGGTTGTCTAAGGTCAACAAACTCTTCTGATATAGCACTCTCCTCTTTGCTAATTTTTGCTATTATTGTCATAAAAATTACATCTGTATACATTGCAAGCCCATCCACACAGGTTTATAATTATTATGCAGTTGTATAAATTACATAGGTTAAGAATAATGTTAGCAATAAAAAAAGCATTTAGACAGATTTTTATATTTACCTCTGTATTTACCTTTGCCAGTGCTCTGCATCTGTTTGAAATTGAATAACTGTCTAGGGCACTTTCATTTCAGCCTGAAATAACTCCCCTTAGGTTTTATTTCTTTGTTTTTATATAGGGAAGGACTAGCCATCTTTTTTTTTTTTTCAAATTAGCTTTTTTCAATGAAAGTTGTAAATATTTTTCCTCAATATTAGATATTATTATTTGCTCATAATGGTTTTGGACATGCAAACTTTTGATATTTTGATACTAAAATTAATGCCTGTATTTTTA
>NW_017731933.1:1007606-1008421 GCF_001890085.2 Hipposideros armiger
TCTGAGCAACAGGGTCACCGGTTTGATTCTCACATGGGCCAGTGAGCTGCGCCCGAGCTGAGCTGCCACTGAGTTGCCAACAGGTTGCAAAATGGATCAGCTGGTGAGAGCACGTGCTCCTAATGACAAGGTTTCCGGTTCGACTCCCGCATGGGATGGTGGGCTATGCACCCCCTATAACTAAGATTGAACATGTACCTTGAGCTGAGCTAGCTATGCCCTCCACAACTAAGACAGAAGGACAACAACTTGGCTGTTCCCCTTCCCCAATTCACCAACACTGTTCCCTTTCCCAATTCCCCAAAACAATCTTTAAAAAAAAATGTGTATACATTTTTTGACACCCTCTGTATACCTAAGAGAGTGATCACCATAAGTCTTGCAACCATCTGACACCATATCACACTATCACAATATTGTTGACTATAATTCCTGTGCTGTATATTACATCCTCATGACTTATTGGTTTTACAACTGGAAATCTGAACCTCTTATTCCCCTTCACCATTTTTCCTCTTTTAAAAATTTTCAATTACAATTGACATTCAATATTATTTTATATTAATTTCAGGTGTAGAGCATAGTGGTTAGATATTTATATAATCTAGGAAGTGATCCCCCTGACTAGTCTAGTACCCTTCTGGCACTATACATAGTTATTACCATACTATTGACTATATTCTCTATGCTATCCCTCCATAACTATTGTGTAACTACCAACTTGTACTTTTTAATCCCTTCACCTTTTTCACCCTGCCCTCTTCCCCACAACACCTCTCATGTGGCAACCATCAGCTTGCTCTCTGTATCTATGA
>NW_017731933.1:1009041-1034264 GCF_001890085.2 Hipposideros armiger
ATAACAAAGGTATGTATTTAATAAATACTTAATAAATGGTGACTTCTATCATCATTTTTTGAAAGGTTATAAATTCCTTTCAGAAGCTGAATGTGAATACTTGAAATCTGAATGAGTGGCATGACTATTATTCTTCATCCAGCTAAGTTTCTATTTCAGAGAACATATTTCTGGAAATATTTAAATTCTATTTGTATAAGGCATTTCAATTATTTGGGAGAAGTAAAATCTAGATACTGATAGCTTGCTCTGAAGATTGTTAATAAATATTATAACATTTCTCCCCAAAATATTAATATAAATATTGTTCTATTGTGTTTAACATTTAAAAGTAAATTGTCATGATCTTTTACTTTCAGAATGATGCCAAAATTCACATAAATATGTCTGTGTGTGTAAAACATTTGAGGGGGGGACTCTACATTTTTCCTACTATTGACTTATTTCAGAAAATTTAATTTACTAAAGATAAGTGTAAACATTTGAACACATGCCTGCAATGAAATTCAAACAAAGCTAATATGCAAACATGAAAACAAGGACCTTGTCACGTTGATGAATATGTTTGATTGATATATGCTTCTGGGGGAAAAATAGCAATCCACTTGATCTATGGGATTATAGGATAAGCTGGCGCAAGACAAGTATTTCGTTCTCATGAGCAGGACTTCTATACCAAAGGGGTTTTCAGTGGATACACCTTTGTTTGTCTTTTCATTGTTACCTTGCACAACCCCATGAGACGCAGTTCTGGAAAAGTAATAAGTACTTATGACATATTTCTGGGCTAAATATACACCCAATTAGGTGACACACGGGAACCTACAGGTCTCTCCATTTTCTCGACAAAAGGAAACGTTCTCAGCTCTCTGGCAGGAGGAAGGGTGCCGAGTCTCACTTCTGAGAGCCTGGAATTCACTGGGCTACATTTCTTGATATCTATTCCACCACTACAACATGGCCTCGTCTTTCTCTCCATTATGTCAGATGGGGAATGTCTCCCGCCCCCCACCCCACCCCACCCCCAGTGCCTGGCCAAGGCTTCCTGCCTTTATGCATTGGGCATAGGCAGGAACAGCCTTTCTCATTTATTCTTGGAGTTTGGTGACTGAGGAGGTGGATACGATAGCTCTGAGATGAAGACCTGCTATATTCCATTTAAAGGTGATTCATGGGCCAAGTGTAGGATTCAGCAAGTTACACTGGCAGTAGTTGCAAGACACCTTACTGAATTGAGCTTTGATTGAAAATGTTCAACATCAGGGTTTGCTGGGTACTTCCCAGCAATTAAATATTTTGACTTCTAGTTAAGTATTTTGGGGTGTATTCTCTCCTTTACTTATATTTCCAAAGGGAGAAGGTGACAACCTCAGCCTTCTTTCATCATCCAGGACCCTGGTCCTTTAAAATGAACCCATGTTTTGTATCTAGAACATTATTCCTGGATACAAAGATGACCATGTGGAATAGAATACAATATGTGAAGAGACCCAGGCATCTTGCTACCTTTGGCCCAGGTGCAGAGTGGCGGTTGACATTTTGCTTGCACATGACCTTGTTGGTAGATGCTAGCTACTCTTTGGTTATATGGAAAATAATACATTTTGATTACAGTCAGGTTCATTCTAAATATGAAGACCTATATTTGACATTTTAGACATTATAATTGAAAGTTTCATTAAGAGAGGGAAAAGAGAAATAGGATTGTGCTAGGCTATTAAACACAGTATACAATTATCCATTATATGTGTACATTTATGCTTAATCCTCTAAATTCCATTATTGAGATTTAAATCCTGGATTTTGCAATTACAAGAAAGGCATTTTTTAATTTTTTTTTCTTTCTTACTTTCTCAATCAAATCTAACATTTGCAAATCTTGGCTTTTAGAGTGTTTCCCAAGAATAAATAATAACAATCATAATAATAGTCATAGCTTTTAGTGAATGCTTACTATACATCTGTCACTGTTCAAGGGTTGTATTTGCATTAATTGATCCTCAAAATCATCGTATGTAGTACATGCTATTATAATCCTGTTGGGAATTTCCCTGGTGAAATCTGACACTAGACCCTGTACATAGAGGACAAGGAGAGATGGGAGAAATAGGCAGACCACTCCAGATTGCAAGTGTGGGTTTAATAAACAAGGGACCTTTGTAACAAACAAGGCTTATATTGGGTGGCCACAAGACTAGTAGCTCTTCATACTACCAGCCAGAATCTTAATTATTTATATAGAGGCCTTCTTTGGGTTCAGTCACATATATCATCCAGATGGTCTCAACAACACATTACTCTGTCAAGGCTGCATCCTTGCAAATAGCTCCCACTGTGGGAACAGTAGGAAAAATGTACATTCCATGGACAGAGAGGGGGTGAGGACCCCCTGGTTGCCCGGGTCCAGTTTGCAAGTCAACCGGTGGTCACATCATCTTAATGAGCTCCCTCAACAAATTCATGTTGTACACAGAAAACTTCAGACAGAAGGGGAAGTGACTTGTACAGGTAAAAGGATGTAACCAAGGTTTGACCTGAGTATTCTTATCCCATGTGAATTGGTCAAAGGCTATGACTATATTGTTTCTGCTCAAAGCTCTATTTTGAAACTTAAGAATATTATTATTTGCATTTTGAAAAGATCATCTTACCATGGAGTCACATTCTCCAGAGCAAAACTATCAGGGTGATTACAGTGTTTAAAATGCAGCAGAATTAAAAATATCTTGATTTAACATGTATAAAAATTTGCTGTAGATTTCACTTTTACTAGAAAAATTTGCTCATGAGTGAACTGCATACTGATTTGGTCTTGTGCTTTTGTGGACATGACAGGCAAAGAAATGGCTACTTTCTAGGTCACATGATTATTTTATAGAACACATTATATAGCAAGCAAAACAAACACAACAAAACAAACACCCAAACACAATTTAATTTCATTAATTGAAACTTTACAAATTATAGAAAAAAAATACATATTATATATAGCCTGGAGTTTAATGCTTAGAAAGATTCATTCACATTTGGGACATTTTTTCCTCTGTAACTGACTATATATTTAAATTTATTTTTGTTTATTTATTTGTTTCTGTGGTGTTATTCTATATGAATGTAGACTTTGTGGAGATCTGGCTAGAATTAGAAAAATAATAAGATTATAAAGAAAGACTCAACTGAGGGGCACAGAGGACATCATCTAAGGTAAGGATTTGAACTTTGAAAGTTAGTTAGAAATTTAATAATGAGGAATGCCATTGATTTGGTCTAATCAGGTATCAGATGTGATTAGCTCCTCTGTGATAGAAGTTCTCTCTTCTTCAGATAGTGAGAGTAGATGTAAAACACCTGGAGTGTTGCTATCATCCTCTTACATAGAGAAGACAAGCTGAGGATACACTCAAAGAAGGAAGAGAACAAACATGGGCAAAATGCAGAATCCAGTCCAAATTCTGATAGCATCAAAAGCCTCTAGAACAAACACCATGCCCCTTTTCTGAACTTTGTGATGTATGAAAATCAGTAAATTCCTTGTAGTATTTAATTCAGTTTGACTTGGGTTTTCCTTTAATTTACCTTAGAGACATCCTAACTGAAGAGCCTGAAACAGAAGAGCAAAAACAGTATCCAATACACCAAGTAGATATCAACAAACCAGAATGAAAATAGAGCCAACTTTGTATATGAGTATAAGTGAATTGGCTAGTGCCTTTCCTGCAATTCTATCATAGCAGTACACATTAAATATATTTGCAAATGAATGACAGTTGTCCTGGAATAAGGGTGTGTCAGTGAATGGGCAGAATCATGTTAGTGGACATGAGTGCAACGTATGTGATCAGACAGGGAAGATAACTATTGTAGATCATCATGTATTCCTTTGAAATAGTAAAGCTTAATTCATTGAGGATTTGTACCAAACCACCTGCTCTGTCATCTTATTTTCTTTAAAGTGATTATCAAAGATGCAAAAGGGCTAAATGTGAACAATGGGAATAGAATGGCAAAGTGAAAAATATGAAAATGCCATAATGGACGCTCAGTCACTGACAGAGCAGACAATAGACATATATGAGGATGATGACAGTGACAATATGTTGTATTTGAAGCACTTGTGAGACATCCGTGGACAGTAACAAGGTTGGTTTCTGAACCCATGGAAGGGGAGGCATATTTAAAGACAGTGGACAGTGGGATGATTGCTAAAATAAGATGGATGATTGAGAACGCTAATGAGAGTGAGAAGACGGGGACAAGAGGAGTGCTAGAAATAAAATCTTGGAAAATAACTACATTAAACTGTTGAATGAATAAGTAAAACCTATAGAGATAATGAAGACAGAAGTGGGAAAAAGAAGTAGACAAAAAGTTAATAAAACTCAGAGACAAGAAAATTCCGGTGTCAAATACAATAGAGAGTATAAGTAAGGTGAGAATGGGAGAGAAGACATTGGGTTCATTAATTAGTTGAATATTGGTGAACATTTGACAGCAGTTTCAGTATAGTGGTAAATGAATAGTGCAATCCTAGATATGCGAATGACATTGAGAGAATAGGAAAAAAAAAAAAAGAGCAGAGGTACTCAGTGCAACTATGCTCTTCAAAAGGGTGTAAATGATAAAACGACATGACCTAGCTGAGACAGTGTAAATGGGATGCTGTCTTTCCCAGGAATAAGTTAAACCCAGTGGTGATGCTTATAGGCGTAAAGGAAGGAATCAGTGATGGGAAGATTAAAGACAAAGAAAGGTCGATCAGTCTGTTCTGGAGATGGGATGGGATTGCAGTAAGAATTTAGAAGGAAGCAGTAACAGCTGCTGATCATAACAACATAATCAACATCAAGAACGACATTTGCAAACAACCACCATCAGCGACAATAAAAATTAAGTCTTATGTTCCCACTGCTTTTACTTATAGAAAACTGCAAATATGGGTAATAATACAAAAATATTTTATTCTGGAATATTATATAAGCATATGCCTCTGTTCTTAAAAAAATCTGAACTGAAATTTATAAAGTAAATGACATTTATAAGTTTTAAAATCGTATGTCAACACCTGTCTTAAATATTTATAAAGCAATAAATTAATTCATATTATGGATTAGTGTAATTTTTAGAAATAGATTCATAGACATAACCAAATGAAATGTTGTTAAGGGCTCTTTCATTAAATTTATTTTAATAAACATTTTAATATTGTTCTGCTAAACAGCATGCCAAATTATGGATATTGTTATGTTCGTGCAACCTGAGTAACTAGGATGTTGACATGCTGATCATTCATTATTTTTTTCTGAGAAACTATTGTAAGTCTTGAATTATATGTTAATTCCATTTTGCTTTGATAGGAATTCAATCACACTCTTTACAACTATAAAGAATAAAATGCAAAACACAGTGTATTTGAAGAACTAAAGCTTGAAGCGAACATTTAAAATACCAATTGTTCATTAAGGTGACCAACAGTGCAAATCAGCTGATTTACTATTTTATTCTGTGCTTGTAACTTTAAGTTTTCAATTGTGGTACCACATCTGCTAATAAAAATATAAAAAAGCAGTGGTTTCAGTCACACTTGCAGGAGTGTTAAATCGCTGCCCTTGCGAAGTCTGATTTTCTGGTTTCTAATATGTGTCTGTATTGATCGTTCAGAAGAGAGGAGAGCTTTCCCATTTTCTAATCATGCTCAGAAATCTATAAACATTTAAATATCTTCTCAATTAGGCACTATTGGTTTCCTTGCCATTTTCCTTCTCAGTGACTAATGAATGTCAAGAATAGGGAGATCATTTCCAGGTAATTAATGAAAGTAAACTGATTTATTAGGCCATAACTTATACTACAGGAATACAATGCACAGTACCTGATTTCTATCATTCTACGAGTTTAGAAAATTCTTTATCAGGAAATCAATAATGCCTTGCAGACTTGCAGTATTACCCGAATCTGAGTTCTCTGTTTCTGTATACATTAGGTATTAGATATCATACAATTATAGATCAGATAAGGTTGATAGCCAACAAATAAGTTTACATAATTTTGAATAAATACATAAAGGATACAGATTAAAAATTAGAGTGTATTTCAGGATTTTATTGTTCCTCCATTCACTCTTGGAGAACAGGAGCAACAGCCACTACATTTCACTTTTCTCTAGCCCTAGCTATCTATACACAGGCAATCTGATTGTCACAGGAGTAATATATCATCAGTGACTCTGGTCTTAATATAATTATTTTCCTTGATTACATCCTATGTGACGCGTGGAGTTTTTGTATTTTGGGGGGAATATGTATCTTTGCTCATCTCTCTCATCACGCCTCTCCTCAAAGACAGACGATGAGCCAGGTTTCACATTTTAGCAAACTTAAAATCTTAATGTTAGGTTGGGCTGAGGAATGCGTTCTACTTTCCTCGCATAAAATGATCAGTAAATATCTTAGCAAATATTCTGAAATGATGGTTGGTGAATAAAGATAATTTTGCCTTGTTGCTAGAAAAAGAGAGGGATAACATGAAATAGAGAATGGCAGGATTATAAATAGGCTGGTGATATTTTATGGAATTAAAAATATACAAAATTGAGTGTTGTTCATCAAAATAAAAGAAAATAGAATGAGTCTACTTAAAGACAATCTGGCTATTGTACATAATGTAGTAGTGATTACCAACATTTTCCCTCTTCAATTTTAAAGCCAATCTTTTATTCAGCACATAAGTACTTACAATCTATGAGTCTCATAGATCAAAGAGTGGCAGAATGGCTGCCTCTGTTTTAGAAAAAAAACATAAAAGGAATAAAAAAATCAAGTCACGTATGTGTAACAAAAAACGGTACTTTTTCATACAAGTTTGAGAATACTGCTTCATATTAAAATGTGATCCCTCCACTAGGGTTTTAGAAGCCCTGATAAGCTAAACTAAGGATTTGGGGATTAAACTGCGGGGATATGGCTATGAAATGAATAGCAAAAAGAGGCAAGAGTTATTGAAGGAAAACGAGCTGCTAAGAGGTAATAGCAGTTGTTCAGGTGAGAAAACTCAGTGACTTGAACTGGAGTAATGGTATCAGGATGAGAAGTGGAAAGATTTGAGAAATGTTTAGGAGATAAATTTGCATTCATTAGAATGTAAGGTCATATTCACTACTTTATCAAAAATATTGGTTACCATATATTTTTAATGAATGAATCAATAAAAAAGATAATTAGGTGACTGAGTGGGTGCATAAGATAGGGGAAGGGCAAGCACAGAGAAAAAACGTCTGGCTTGAATAATTGTCTATTAGTTAGTAATACAATAGAGAACAATGTAAGTTTGTCATGAGGTGGGTGGGGGTGAGGGCTAAATTTTATAGTATTGTGCTTCCTAGTTTTCTACAACATTTGCTGATGGTATTCCCCTAATTCAATTTATAAAATTATATCTCATTACAAATAAGATTAAAGTGCAATACCCCAGTAGACATATAAGATGTCAATACTTCAAATTTAAAAGCTTTGCCACATAGAGTCTCAAACAAGATAAACCCAAAGAGATCCACACCAAGACACTCCATAATGAAAATATCAAAGGTTAAAGACAAAGTGAAAATCTTAAATGCAGCAAGAGTAAAGTAGCTAGTTAACCTACAAGTGAGCTCCCAAAACACTGTCAGCTGATTTCTCAATAGAAACTTTGTGGGCCAGAAGGGAATGGCACAACATGTTCAAAGTGATGTAAAGCAAGGACCTACAACCAAGATTACCCTACCAAGCAAAAGCTATCATTTAGAATCAAAAGACAACTAAAGAGCTTCCCAAACATAAAAAAGCCAAAGGAGTTCATCACCACCAAACCAGTACTACAAGAAAGGTTAAAAGGATTTCTTTAAGAAGAAGAAGAAAAGATTAAAAATATGAATAAGAAAATCATAACTACATATCTATCAACAATTACTTTAAATGTAAATGGATTAAATGCTCCAGTCAAAAGACATAAGGTAGCTGAATGTATAAGAAAACAAGACCCTTACATACGTTACCTACAAGAGGCTCACTCACTTTTGATGGAAAGACACAGACAGACTGAAAGTAAAAGGATGGAATAAGATATTCCACACAAATGGAAATGAAAATAAAAATGGGGGTAGCAATACTTACATTAGAAAAAAAGACAAAAAACTTTAAAACAATAGCTATAACAAGAAACAAAGGAGGACCCAGTAATCCCACTTCTGGGTATATATCTAAAGAAACATAAAACATTACTTTGAAGGGACATGTGCGTCCATATATTCATTGCAGCATTGTTTACAATAGCCAAGATATGGAGGCAACCTGGGTGTCCATCAATGGATGAATGGATAAAGAAGAGGTGGTACATACATAGTATTGGATATTACTCAGCCATGAAAAATAATAAAATTTTACTATCTGCAACAACTTGGATGGACCTAGAGGGTATTTTTCTGAGTGGAGTCAGACAGACAAGGAGAAATGCCATATGGTTTTGCTTATATGTGGAATCTAAAGAATGAAATAAACAAACAAACAAAACAGAAACAAACTGATAGATACACAGAACATTTTGATCATTCCCAGATGGGAGTGGGTTGAGAGGATGGGTGAAAAAGGTTAATAGATTACAAAATACAGACCGGTAGTTACAATAGACATGGGGATGTAAGGTAAAGCATAAGGAATATAGTCGATAGCATTGTAATAACGATGTATGGCGCCAGATGGTTACTAGATATACTGCGGTGATCACTTCATAAGTTATATAAATGTCTAATCACTATGTTGTACACCTGAAACAAATATAATATTGTATGTCAACTGTAATTGAAAAATTTAAAAAAAATTAAATGTAAAGCTTCTACAGAGCAAAAAACATAAATAACAAAATGAATAGGTAACTTACAGAATGAAAAACATTTTCCAAACCATATATCAAATGAAGGGTTAATATCCAAAATATATAAAGAACTCAGACCTAACTCACTAACAACAATAACAAAAACTCCAATTAAAAAATTGACAGAGGAACTAAATAGTCTTCCAAAGAACACATCCAAATGGTCAATAGGTACAGACAATAATATTGTATTATCATTAAACTTACTAAGAGACTAGAACTTAATTATTCCAACAAGTAAAAGAAAGAATAATTATATAACATGATAAAGGTGCTAGTTTCACTACAATGGCAATCATATTACAATATATAAATGTATCAAATTAACACATTATATACCTTAAATTTATACAATGCTATAGGTAAAATATATTTCAATTAAAAATACAGAAAAACAGGGCCCGCCAAGTGGCTTAGTTGGTTAAGAGCTCGCTCAAAAATTTCTAACTCATGTTTTGCTATCTTTCACTCTTTTCAAATAACTTTTATATGGTAAACACTTACATATTTTTAATGTCTCTAGTTTCTCTAAAAAAGCTTTTTCTCTATTCCTCAGTAACAACTGGACAATTTTCTTCCCAGAAAAATATTTCTTAACAACCTTCATGAATATAATTTGAACCCCTGTCAAACCATGCTTTCATAAGATAATGGTTCTTTAGACTGATTAATCATGTCAGAGATAGATGGGTATAAAATGTAAAGACTGTTGAACTTACTATGCCTATATACAAAAGAGTTGGTTGAATGGTTGCATTAAGTAGGGCTCAAAGAAAAGTAAACTAATACAACTGATAAAATTATACAAGGCAGGATCATAAAATTAAAGGGGTACATTAAAAATATGTTAATCAAGATGTGTTAAAACTTGTACTGGAATATTGGACACAGAATTCACAAATGTTAGAGGTCGGTTAGCCTAAGTAAATTATTATTGTTTTTAAAAACTACCTATTTCCTTGGATAATGTCAACTCAGCACTACTATTTTCAATCCTCTTTGCAACATAGAATGAAACAGTTATGGTGGCGATATTAGATCAGCAGGTAGCTAACAGTGATTTCTATCACAAAAAAAAGAGGGAGAGATGGTAAAAGGAATGCATAAAGATAAGAAAGATTCAAGGGATTTTGTATGTATCCAGTCTGAATTGAACATTGTGAGCACAGATCACAGGCACTGCTGCTCTGATGTATTTTTGTAAGCAAACTCATGCATTTTATTTTATGTATGTAATTGACATTTAAAAGACATTAAATAGATATATTTTATTATATATATTTCTATACATATATTTAATGTTTATATGTATATATATATATATGAACTAAAACTAAAAAAGAGTCTATCAAAAATAAAGTATTTAATTAAAATAAAAATTAGACAACTCTTTCTTTCCCCCCATCTTTCCCAATTCCCCAAAGCTTGCTCCTGTTTAGGTAAAATTGTACAGAAGTTTCATCACCACAAAACTCCTCTTTCTTCAACCTTTTCACTAGAAGTGCCCTTTACAATTTTGCTTTAATGGATGCTTGGATCTCCTTTTTTTTTTTTCTTTGAAACATGTTTGATTTTTTTAATATCAATAATTGGGCTGACATTGGTTAACAAAATTATATAGGTTTCAATTGTACAGTTAGTTATATAATACATCATCTATATATCACACTGTGTGTTCACCACCCAGAGACAGTTCTCCTTCCATCACCGTATATTTGACCCCATTTACCCTCATCTACTATCCCCTCCCCGCTACCCTCTGGTAACCACTCAACTGTTATCTGTGTCTTTGAGTTTTTGTTTGTTTAGTTATCTTGTTTCTTTGTTGCTTTCAGTTTTATAGCCCATGTATCAGTGAAATTATATGGTTCTCCACATTTTCTGTCTGACTTATTTTGCTTAGCACCATAATCTCAAGGTCCATTCACATTTTCACAATTGACAGTACTGCATCTTTTCTTATGGCCGAGTAGTATTCCAATGTACTTATGTACCGATCTTTACCAATCATCTATTGAAGGATGCTTTGGTTGTTTCCATGTCTTAGCCACCATGAATAAAGTGAAATAAACATCGGAGTATATACATCTTTACATGGAGATGCTTTCAGATTTTTTGGGTAAATACGCAGAAGAGGGATTGCTCTGGGTCATATGGAATTGGGTTGTCGGAAAAGTCATGACGTATTTTTTCTATGTTTTTATCACAAAAATGTGTCATGACTTTTCCAACAACCCAATAATTCTATTCTCAATTTTTTGAGGAACCTCCACACTGTTTTCCATAGCAGCGGTACCACTTTACATTCCCACCAACAGTGTATGAGGGTTGCTTTTTCTCCACAGTCTCTCAGACACTTGTTATTATTTGTCTTGTTGATAAATAGCTATCCTAACAGGTATGAGGTGATATCTCATTGTAGTTTTGATTTGCATTTCCATAATAGCTAGTGAATTTGAGCATTTTTTTTATAAATCGGTTGGGCATTTGTATGTTATCTTGGGAGAAATGTCTATTCAGGTCCTCTGCCCATTTTTTAATTGGGCTGTTTGTATTTCTGTTGTTGAGTTGTATGAGTTCTTTATATATTTTGGATATTATTCCCTTATCAGATGTGTTGCTTGCAAATATCTTCTCCCATTTGGGTGGTTGCCTATTTGTTTTGATGATAGTTTCTTTTGGTGTGCAGAAGCTTTTTAGTTTGATATTGCCCCCATTCATTTATTTTTGCTTTTACTTCCCTTGACTTTGAGGTCAAATCCATAAAATCCTCTCTAAGACCAAGTTCCTATGCTTTCTTCTGTGTAATTTGTTGTTTCAGGTCTTATGTTTAGGTCTTTGATGCCTGAGTCTCTTTTAAGAACACTACTTGTCCCTGCAAGGCTCCTAAGGAGTTTCATTATGTTTTGTTTGTTGGTTTTCTCCATAAGTCTCTTATCATGGAGCATGCAAGTAGGGGCAAGTGTGTATCCTTTTTCCTTGTTGCTCTTCCCATTCTATTCTCCATCTTACACAGAGTTATAAATCCCATGTTACCAGACATTAGCCCTAGGGACCTTACATGATTGCATATTCCACTGATGGCCTAGTCTTGCCTCAATTCTTGATGACTGGCTTCCACCTCACTATTACTCTGGCTCTCAAAATTTACAATGGTTTTAGTTTTCAGAGTGAGCAGGAATTCTAACCATGCTTTGGTTTCTCAGTTTCTTTAACTACTGTGAACTTGTCCTGCATGTTCCCTAAGCCACTCACTTCCATAGTTATGACCTAGGCCTTGCCATAGCCTATAATACCAACTCCTCCATCATCTCGATTTCATGCTTCATATTCTGTCAGCTTGACTTCCTGATTTCTTTATTGTACTCAGTACCTCGAGCAACCCCACTTTAATTAGCCAGCACGGCCACTGGGACCTATATGCACATGTATTGATCCCACAATATTTTCACTTTTCCTCTTCAAACTTTTATTTTTGTCTTCCATCAACACCAAGCTTAAATTCCATGGTCAGTTGTTTTAATGCCTCCCTTGCATATACTCTCAATAACACCACTCTTTTTTAATTTTGTCATACAACTCGGCTATTCCTTAATCCTGGTTAAATAATACTTGGCTAATTCAGTGTTGAATCTGAGCAGTGACAGAACTGGAGAAAAACACAGAAACATGCTGCTTGATCTCATTTTACATTCTCTATAAACTTTAAGGAAATTCATTTTTGTATTCTCTCTCTCCTACTTTCTTAAATGACAATTGTGTATCTTTTCTGCTCTTTTCCAATGTTCATCATTTCTTCTCTCATACTCAAATTTAACTGATGAATTTGCTTCTGAATCCACTGAGAAATGAAGTCCAATCACCTGTCCTCACATGTATGTATGTATGTATGTATGTATGTATGTATGTATGTATATATGTATATCCCCATTAACATTTATACATGCATACTCAGTGTGCACTCTCATTACTTTGTCATGGGCCAATCTGTCCACTTATGTACTGTTGCCAAAGCTCTTTCACCAGGGTCTTGATCTCTAGGCAATATGCTTATACAAAGAAAAAACTCCTCTCCCTTTGAGTGGACTCAGCTCTTTGCTGAGAGGACAATTGATGACAACAAGCATACAATGAATGACAGCCCCCACTCGACCCTCAGACTCACTATTTCTATGCACTATACACCTCTAAGTAGAAGGCCTATTTCTTCCCTACTAAAGAACATCACTTTGGTAATTCATTAATTCTATCTCCAAATGCCATCAATTTCCTCTTTCTACTAGATTATTCCTGTCATTCTATTATTATTCTAATCTAAAAACATAATCTCTCTTGACCCACCTCCTCCTTCCAGCTCTCTCATGATCCCTATTGCAGCTAAATTTATCTTTGCAATTATGCTTTTCCCCCATCCCTCTTAAATCCACCCTAGTGGACATTCCCCTCTTCCACTCCACTGAAACGATTTTTGGTGAGGCCATCGATATTCTATATTGCAATATTCAATAAATGCAAGGCCAGTTCTCAGAACTTACATATCTTTGATGTAATTGATTACTCTGTCTTCCTGTAAACTCAGCTTTATAAATACGACTCTCTGTAGGTTTGATCCAATCACTTCTTACCACTTTTCATTGCTATCATATCACAGTGGTCCAAGCCACCATCATACCAAACTTGAATTATGGCAGTAGCATCATAACAGGTCTTCTTATTTCCATCCATGCCACACTTGAAGGATATTTATCACAAATCATGGCAATTATTTTAGTGTGTCCATTGACTAAGTTACTTTTCTTTCACAACTCTCACTGATTCCTGATTCATTCATTATAAAAAGCAAAGTCTTTACTGACAGCCTTGACAAAGAATTGATAGCTTCATTACCTCTCAGAGCTAATTTCCCTTCTCTCAAACATGCTGCCTGCAGTCTCCTATCACAGGTCAATAACACTGACTGTTTTCTCTAACTTGATTTCTCTTCCCCAAAATAGCTTGCAAATATAATCCCTCACCTCTTTCAAGTCTTCACTCAAACACCACCCTCACAATGAAGTGAGTTCTGACCAAACCATGTAGAATCACCTCTCCCCCAGGACGCCCACTGACCAGGTCTGCTTTATTTCTCTCCCCAGCACTTACTACTTTTCCACACATAACATTGCATTTATCCATAACTTTTTAGTACATAATTTCATTTGAAGCACAGACTGTTCCCTGTTCTGTTTTCTGCTTTACCTTTCAGGTCCCTAGAATACTGCTAAGTACATATAAGCTACACACACACACACACAAAATCATTAATTTAACTGGTGTCTACATATCAGATTCTGGCCACTAAAACTGTAATTAAAGTAATCTTTTTTTAAAATTATAATTTATTGGGGGTGACAATGGTTAGTAAGATTACATAGGTTTCAAGTGTACAATTATGTAATATGAGGTCTGACAATTAAGTTCGTGATCTTGTTACAATGATGCTGCTAACCTTTTTTGATATCAGAGGAATTATTCATTATGAATTTATACCAACTGGAAAAACAGTTAACCAAGTTTACTATTTGGAAGTGCTGAAAAGGATGCATGAAAATGTTAGACAAAAATGACCTGAATTTTCGCCAACAATTCAGGCCTCTTGCATCATGACAATGCATCAGCTTACAGGGCACAGTTTGTAAGGGAATTTTTAGCCAGTATGCAAATAACTGTATTGCAACACCCTCCCTACTCACCTGATCTGGCCCCCAGTGACTTCTTTCTTTATCCAAAAATAAAGAAAATATTGAAAGGAAGACATTTTGATGACATTCAGGACATCAAGGGTAATATGACAACAGCTGTGATGGCCATTCCAGAAAAAGAGTTCCAAAATTGCTTGAAGAGTCAACTAGGTTCTGGCATTAGTACATAGCTTCCGGAGGGGAGTACTTCAGATGACCCTAGTGATATTCAGCCATGAGGTATGTAGTACTTTTCTTAGGATGAGTTCGTGAACATAAATGTCAGACTTTGTATCTTTATGCTATCAAATTCTGAAATAACATCATGAAATATCATCTGGAACATTATTATGTGATTTAAAATACTGTGTAATATTTAATAAATTAGTACATAAATGGACACATAATTTATAATTTCATGTTCATAAGTATCTAATATATCATTGGGACAGTTAAATAACCAAAGCATTGTGATTTTCTTGAGGATATATGTTTTCACATTTTGAAATAAAATAAGCCTTTTTGATACACTGTGGCTATATAGTGATATTAGGAGATACTAAACTTCCAAATGCTGAAATCTGATATTTTGTGAACATGGAAAGAGTATAACTATATCCATATCTATATCTATCCATTTATATATCTATAGAGAAACTTATATATTCACTTTTCAAAAACTATTACATTTCTTATGACACATAAAATAGATGTTATTGATCTAATCTTATGTTGCCAGTATTTATTTTTGACAAATAGAAAATAAATTCTGAAGCATTTTCATATATGTATATGGTTAAAAAATGTTTATATGAATCAAGATTCAGTGTAGGAAAATGAAACTTTTGAGTTTTTTTCATTTATTTTAAGAGTGAATGAACAAACAGGAAATTAGTTGCATCAACATTCAGAGGTATTAGAAGGGAAAACTCAGGTATGCCATGGACCCTTTGTTTCTAGGCCTTCCTACCACAGTGAGGTGCCCAAGGTCTGGAAAGCTGCAGCCGTTGCAGACAGTGGCACCCCTGTCTCAGCTGCCTGCCACTCAAAACTGTTAGCCAGCCAGAGGACGTGGGTTCTAGCCCTGCAAACACTCCTATCTACAGCAGTCTGGCCCTCTGCCACAACTGCTCCAAAAAGAGTATCCTCCAACTCCTTTCCATCACTGCAATTTTCCCGTCAATGTATTTCCTGGTCAAAAAACATATCTTGTCTAGGGTGTGAGTAGCAGAACGTAGCCAAGTCAGGTTTGAGCTTTCCAGCCCCTGAGATGCTGAAGTGAACATAGAAGACATGGAAAAGTTTGCCAAAACCTACTAGACAATATTTAGTACAATCCAGTGCTTTATTATTGAACATTAATGCACACCACTTTATACATACACACACACACACACACACACATACATACACACACACAAATGAGGAAAATTATAGGATTTTTATTTCAGAGCAAAATTTTACAGTAATAGATGACTTATAAACTTATAAACATGCTCCCTCCACTTATGTGGCAGGGGAAATTTTGTGTGTCCTCTTTACTTCATTAATTTAATAAAGGTTAATTAGCACTCGCTATGCTAAAGACACTATTCTCCGGGGACAAAAATTGCTATCATTCACCTTATATAGTTTTGACACTTTTTGTGTAGGGATGGGAGAGGGAAGCTGATAAAGATGACGAACACAACAAATAAGTAAATTTTATGGTAGGTTAGAACTAACAAGTTCTGCAGAATAAAATAAAGGAGAAATGGCACAAAGGGATCGCGGGGGATACTTAGAGGGGTGGGGGCAGGAGACTGTTCTTGGTGGCCTAACAGAGAAAGTGGTGGTTGAACAAAGACGTTAAGGAGAATAAGGAGAGTAAACCGCTTAGAAATTTGGAGGAAAACTAATGGCAAAAGGAACAGCCAAAGCAAAAGCAGGTGCTCATGTCTGAATTGATGGCATAAAGACCAATGAGGCTGAAGTATGAGTAAGCAAAGAGGAAATTTTATGAGAGGGTTCGGAGAGGTGGTAATGATCCAAGTTATGTTGCTGATTAGCAGACCATTGTCAGAGCTTTGACTTTATCTCATCTTCTTGATAAAGATTCAATTAGTACTGAGTAAATTTAAACTAGAAGAAGAAAACTAGAAGGACACGTGTGTGTGTGTGTGTGTGTGTGTGTGTGTGTGTGTGTGTTCACTTACTATCTGCTCCCCAGAGGTGGAACTTTTTTTTTTTAAATTAAAGTTTATTGGGCGGACAATAGTTAGTAAAGTTACATAGGTTTCAAGTATACATTTCTATAATACATCATCTACATATATCGCATTGTGTGTTCACCACCCAGGGTCAGTTCTCCTTCCATCATATATTTGATCCCTTTTACCCACTTCCCCACCCCCTTACCCTCTAGTAACCACTAAACTTGTCTGTGTCTATGAGTTTTTGTTTCTTTATTTGTCTTGTTCCTTTGTTGTTTTCAGTTTTATGTCCCATGCATCAATGAAATCATATGGTTTTCAACTTTTTCTGTCTTATTTATTTCACTTACTTTTAAGAAATAATGCTTAAAAATGAAAGCAAGTCATCCTCATGGGGAAATGCTCTACCTTGTCTGTGTAAAAGAGAGACCATTACTTAACTATACAAAAACATTCTAGTTTATTTCCATACTGTGCAGATTAATAAATACTCGCTTTATACTGACTTGATGGAATTGTCAAGACAGTAAGTAGCTGTACTAGCTGTGGTGAACCTCTCTTACCTATATGCATGCAAAAATGTGTTTTCTTGCTTTTAAGCTTCTTCTACTTACACAGGCATGCCTTGGAGATTCTGCAGGTTTCATTCCAGACCACTGACTAAAGTGCATTAATGAATCACAGTAAAGTGAGTCATAATACTTCTGCTGGTGGAAAGTCTTGCTTTCAATTTGTAAAAAAACATAACATCTCTGAAGCTCAATAAAGCAAAGCACAATAAAACCACGTATGCTGCACAGGGAAGATAATTAAGTGTATAGAGTGATAATGTCCTATCTTCCTGAAGTCCCATTCACATCTATTGCCATCCATCTCCGTGTATTTTTCCCCATGCTCACAAAACTTTGGAGATTATTTGATCATAATTTCTGATATATGCATAGAGATGCTTAATTCCTTTAAAACATTTCATAGTTTTTCTTTGATAATTAGATAACTCTGGAAAGACTAGAATGATATTAGCTTTTACACTATGATTTTTCACTAAGTTTATTACAGGTAAATATAATGTGATGACAACATTTTAACTAATAGAAGATTTTAGGTTTTTTCATGATTTATATTTTTAAACTATCCCAGCTCTATGGTAAGTTTATATTATTTCCACAGGTCATTATAAAAGATATCAAATTAGATTTAATTAACTAAAATTATAATAGACATATTCTAAAAATATTTAATATTATGAATATTATGAATGTTATGCTGAAATTAAATGTCTAGATATTCAGTCAACTTTAAGACTGGACCAATATAAAAACCAAGTTAATTAATAAATAATGGATTCTTGGGTATTTTCAAAATAAATAAAATGATAAAAACAATGGACACGAAGCATAGTTTATATTAAATTTGCATTTCTTATTTTCATGTATAAAAGGCTGTAACTTAACAGGAGATGTAACTTTTTAAATGTCTGGATCTGTGGGGCTTTTCTACTGAGCGTGAGCATGAGTTTTTCCGACATCCTAATGTATAGATGGATAGATAAAGATATAGATATGTATTTTTCTAGAATTATACTCACCTTACATCCCTGTGCCATAGTGCACTTTTGATAAGAAATTGTGAAACATAATCAGTGACTTTGTTATACAAAAACTAAATATTTTAATATCAAAACTCAAAAGTGCTTATAAACATTCTTTCCTACAGTGCTATATTCACTCAACTAAAACACAGATACTGTTTTCTAGAAAAGTGCATTGAACTAATTTTTTAACAGTTCATATATTATTATTCCTATTGAATTGCTTTGGCATTTTTAAAATTGTGGTAGCACCCATAAAGTGGATTATGATATGATTTTAAGGAAAATCGGAATTTTTTTTGACTCACGTGCAAGTGATTGGACAATGGATCAGCTTGTTTCTCATGTACATTCTAACAAACACTGAGCTTCAAAGAAACACGTTCTATTTTCTAATATACTAAGTTTCCCTGGATTATAACAGTAATTATAGGAGTAAATTGGCCAGAGACTCCTGGGGGATTGGGCAGCTCATGTCTCCTCTAAATAATCTTGAACACCTGCAGGGGAAAAATAGAACCGTCTGCATCTGGTCTGGAGAATATATTTGTGATTCATTATTAAGGAGGAACTGTGAGACTTAGATATGTTTTGACATCAGCTGCTCCTTCACAAGTCATGCCCTACATGGATTTAAAGCATCATTAGGCACACATTTTAGCACACTTGGGAAAATTGACTATATAGCAACAACTGCAATAATGGAAGATCTTACTGCTATGCAAATGTGTGAAAATACCGGTACAGGTAAGGTTACAAGATGAAATTTGGACACGTAATTCCAGCAACATCCATATGACAAGTGCATAAAACAGAAACCCAAATTACCATTACAGAATTTATTCAGGTATAGCTTAAATATTAATGTTGATATTACAAAGTAATATTTGATACTTAATCAGTTAGATCTAGGCTAAGAAGTAGTTTTTAGTTTTCATGTTTTTGTTTTAAGAAGAATGATGTTGTTATCTAAATTAATATCATTAAACTCAAATGTGCCTGGAGTAATAACTCAACCATAAGGATACACACATTCTGAAGGCTTTGGGCAACTTCATTCACTCATTTTCAGATGTGAGTATGACATTATAGAGCACACTGAAATGTCAACTCTGCCAATAACTAGATAAGTGAACTTGAGTTTTTTCCCTAAAGAACTTGAGTTTCTTTATATTTTAAAATGGAATGAAGTCTGGCCTCAAAATACTCTCCAGCATTACAAACATATAAAATACTTATAAATAATCGCAGAAGTGTGAAAAGCAAATATTCATATGTATTTATCTTATCTGCAATGTCAATGGAAAATTAGGTCACTGTACAGATAGATACAGCTCTGTAACTTTTGTTCTTTATAGCTAAATAATCAATCAACTATTTCTATAATTTAGCCTCAGATGTTACTAAAACCTAAAAACTTAAGAATTCATATGGAAATATAACCTGTTAAAGAATGAATACACATAGCCTAATAGCACTTGTGCCTATTTGCAAAGGATTAAAGAACATTCAAGCTAAATATTTATTGAATCAGGCAGTCCATCATGAGCTAGAACTTTCTTTTTAAAAATTAATCTTTCTACACATATATACATCTCATTATTTCAAGAAAACAACCTATATACTGGATTAAATCATAACATTAAATAACAAATAATATTTGCCATTAGTTAGAAGCTCAAATAAACTTGGCAGAGAAAAGAGAAAAAAAGAGGGTAGATAATTTAGGAAAAACCTTTCTGACATTGTTGTTCAGAAATGTCCTTGTCAGGTGGTCCCAAATATTACTCAATCTCAAGTTTTGTGTTAGACTCCTCATTTGGAAAAAGACAGAATGTTGAAGGAATGAGATTTTGCTTTCTATATTTTATATAATCTTTCTTAGAACTATTCCAGGATGACTAGTTTCATTGTTCAGTGGCTTACATTTTCTAAACCAAGAAAATGGATGCTTTAGGTGAATCTGCATGACACATTGAACCTGTAAAAATATGACTAACGGAAAGTATAACACTAGCAGAGGTAAAGGTTTATAAGTAGCAATCAAAAAAGGACTCATTGTTTAACTTCTTATTTACCCATTAGTCAATGCCTTAAGAAAACCCAGTGCTGTCAAAGAAGATAGAATTGGAGTTATTGTCTATGTTTTTTTCAGTAAGCTAGATATAATGGGCAGATTAATGAATTGGGATAAAGAATACTTAGCTGGAAGGGATTGATATAAATGTTTGTTTCCTATTTGTTTTTTAAGTATGGATCAATCTGTTTTATAAATGTATATCCATTTAAGCATTGGCCTAACAAAAAAAAAGTTCTGATATGTTTGAATTTCAATGATAAATATGTTCTTGAATTTGACCTTAGGACAAAAGAATGCATGATAAGGCAAAGAGCCTTGAAAAAAATCCTGAGAAATGACCGAAACAGGTATGGAGGACAGGTTTCACAAATGATTTAAACGAATTAAGAGAATCAGTCAGGGCTAGTGCATATATAAACTAGGATTGGGGATTTTGATGGGTTGACATTTTTCCATGACAAGTTCACAACCTTATGTAATCTTAGAAATGTCAGAGAGAAGCTTAATAGGCACCTTACTAAAAACATTAACTACAGAATTAAACTTAATGAGAATAAATTCTACTTTTTATGAGAAAAAGGTCAATGCTAGCCTGATCTTGGAGAAAGGAGGAAAAAAGAATTCATAGAGACACACACAAAGAAAGCCAATTAGAGATCTAAAGTGAAGGCAGTGCTGCAAAGAGAGAAGATTTATCAGCTTTCTCATCTATTACTTTCATATTAATCAAATTTGAGTGACAAGGAAGTATAGTTTAATAATATCGTATCTCAAAGACAATTCACAAGGAACTCACAGGAAGTTAAGGATTCTAAACATGTAATAACTTAGCTCTTCATATCATTTTTTTCACATTTTCCCTACCAATGACTCCATCACATTTTAAAAGCTTTGATATTATTGTATATATAAGTATAAACCAAGCCCAATACAAAATTTAGGCTCTTACATGTTTAATTCAATGTTTGCTCCATTATTCATTGACCTTCAAAATAGTAACAAGGGCTAACATTTATTGAACTCCAACTATATGATAAACTTTGAATCATTGTAACAATACTGTTGGATGTATAATATAATTATTTCATTTTATATATAGGAGACATGCTAAGTCAACATATTGGTTCTCTCCGGTAGCAAAAAGCAAAAACTAGATTCTATTTATTACCTGGAAGTTTCACATAGAATTTTAGCTTTTGATTTCTTGTTCATTTTTCCAATTTTTTAAAAAAATCAGTTAAAAACCTGCCATATGAAACTCATGTTGATATTATAATGTTTAAGTCATATTTTATAAAATCTTATATGTATGTTTATACATAATATCGGATAACATAGTTTAAAAATGACTGTGATAATAAATAAAATTATAGATATTTTGAGTACTTACCTAGATTAAAAGTTTTAAAATAGACTCCATGAAATTAAATTTTTTTTCCTCCCATGTATCATGCAATCTTGAAATATAGGAACTACAGCATATAATACACAGCATAATGCAAAAGGCATTTGGATTATTATTATGAGCCTAATATTTTTAAGAGAAATTAAGTTTAGTAGAGGTAATTTTTAGTAGAAGATCAAATTAATTTTAGGGAAAGCAAAGAACTCTTAATAAAAAAAGGGAACAATTAAATTGAATTTGAAAGATGAACACTTTGGCAAGTAGAAAAAATGGACAGGAAAAGGGAGTTTAAGCAAAGGCACCAGCAAAAATATAAATCCAGAATATGGGTAAATATCAGATTGCCTAGAATATACTTGTAGATAAATAGTAGTATCATAAGGAGAAACTGCTCAGTAGAGAATGTAATGTGAAGATTCTAAGCAGAAAAGTGAAATAATTAGGCTTGTTTTTAGAATGCCCTTAGGCCAGACTAGAGAACTACTAGAGAGATTTGTGTAAGGAACATTCATGAAAGAGTTAGAGATTATCACATTGTTCAATTTAACATTTTCTACATATCAAATTAATATGATATATATTTCAGAAAATGTGTGAAAGCAATCTTACTTTTTGTGGCATTATTTTTCCGAAACAGCATCATGGCTCATTTCATAATTTCAAATATTACATAATTTCAAACTTCCACATTCAATATTATTAATACATTTTCATCCATTTGTTGTATTGCCCACCATCTTGTATGTTATATTTACAACTTATTTAAGAGTAATAATTTTCTTTAATACGTACACATATTTCATGAAGACAACTTATGCAAACATAATGAAGTAGCTTTGAGAGATATTTTAAATCTGAGGTTATAAATTGGTGGACCATAACATATATCTGGCTTGGAGACGGATTTTCTGTATGTTGTTTCACAAACACTTCCAAAATATCCATAAAAATAAAGTTCAGCTTCCCCCAACCCCTATGCAAAAAAACAAAACAAAACAAAACAAAAACCACAAAAGTTTTCTGGCAGTACAAACCCTATTTCTGAGTGGAAGCAGTAGTCTAGTCATTAGCTCTGCAGATAGACTATACACTCTCCACAGTGGACATACACTCTCCCATTAGAAATACCCCACCATACGCCACCACACTCACATACGTCCCTTGCGTGGCCTCTGTTGGCCTTTGAATTGCAACCTATAATTTAGAAAAATAATCTGCAGGACATGGTAACTGACTAGATAAGGAGAATGAAAAGAGAGAGGACAGAATAAAAAATAGCACTATGGTTTCATTTCACTGTAGCCCAAGCCAAAGTCAGTCATCACGTTTAGGAGCTTTTGAAGTACCGGGATCATCACCTAAATCCTACATGTTGTGGACATAATCATATGGTGACCCTGATGATCCCGGATAGGTGGTGTCCATTCCCTTGTGGAAGCCCTCAAGCTGAGTGTGTGTGTGTGAACTGTGATTGGATCCTAACATATAGGATACAAAAAATGGTTTTGGGAAATATGTGATCATGTGTCCATAATTATGTGATTAAATGATATAAGGCCTTAGTTTTCCATCGTGCTTGAGAATTTTACTACCCTCCTGACCTGAGGATGCAAATGGCCATGTTGGGGAGCCTCACATGGAAAGGAACTGAAGGTGGCCTCTATGAACTGAAGGCAGCCTCCAGAGCACAGACAGCAAGAACTGGAAGCCCTCAGTCATCCAACCACAAGAAATTGAATCCTGCCAACAACCACGTGAGTGGGGACACAGTTTCTACCACAGGTGAGCCTCTGGATGGGAGCCCAGTCCTGGTTGACACCTTGAGGGTTGCCTTTGGAAACCCTAATGCAGACGGCCCAGCTAAGCCACTCCCAGACTCTTGTTCCAGGGAAATTGTGAGATGTGAAATGTTCTTTGTTGCAAGATGCTAAGTTTGTGGTAATATTGTGACACAGCAATCAATAACTAATGCACTACTAATTTTCATTTCTTCCATTAAAAAAATATATATACATATATATATATACATATATATATATGTATATATATATATATTTATTTATTTATTTATTTCCTGTTGCCACTCCATACCTCTAAAATCATTCGGGCCAATCAATTTTACACTCTTAAAGATACCAATGTTCCTTATTTACAGAAATCTACAAACATGTAGGTATTCATTTATCATTATCTATAATTATTTAGTTTAATCTTATAATTATTTGCCAGATTGTTATCTTCTCCACATATCAGGAGTGGTTCAAAATATCACAAAACTGTTTTTATTTTTTCCATCAAAAAGGGAGCTGTTGTTGTAATTGTTGTTTGTTTGTTTTCTTACTGCCTAAAAACTGGCTGGACCTGTGACTACTTTAACTCATAAAATATGAGGTCTGACAATTAAATTTGCGAACTCATCCTAGAAAAAGTGCTACATACCTCATTACTGAATATCACTATGGTCACCTTTGAAGTACTCCCCTTAGGAAGCTATGCACCAATGCCAGCACCTAGTCCACCCTTCAAAGCAATTTTGGAACTCTTTTTCTGGAATGGCCGTCAGAGCTGTCATCGTATTACCCTTACGTCCTGAATGTCATCAAAATGTCTTCCTTTCAATGTTTCCTTTATCTTCAGGTAAAGAAAGAAGTCATTGGGAGACAGATCAGGTGAGGAAGGAGGGTGTTCTGATACATTTATTTGTTTACTGGCTAAAAACTCCCTCACAGACAGTGCCTTGGAAGCCGGTGAATTGTTGTGATGCAAGGGCAATGAATTAATTGCTGGCAAAATGTTCAGGTCATCTAATTATTTCATGCAGCCTTTTCAGCACTTCCAACTAGTAAACCTGGTTAACTGTTTGTCCAATTGGTACAAAGTCATAATGAATAATCCCTCTGATATCAAAAAATGTTAGCAACATCATTGCAACAAGTTCATGAACGTAATTATCAGACCTCGACTGAAGTGATGCCACATCACGGCATGCTGTCACAAATTCCAGGCAACTTTGTGGACTCTCTACTAAATAAGGAAAGACTGAGCCCCCACAGCTGCTCTAGCCAAGCTCCAGCCATCAGCCAGCAACAGCTTTGCCAGGCATGTGAAGGAAACATCTTGGGAGTGCATCCTCCAACCCAGTATTGAGTGAGGCCAGATGACAACAGAGAGCAGAGATGAGCTGTCCAAAGAGCTACAACCAAATTCCCAAATCATAAACAAATATAATTTTTGTTGACTTAAGCCTCTACATTTTATAGTGGTTGGTTTACGGCATCAGACCATCAAAAATTCTGGGAGAATGTGTACATCCATAGTGCTTAAAAGTGTA
>NW_017736869.1:0-1282 GCF_001890085.2 Hipposideros armiger
TTTTTCTGAAATAGCCATGAGAGCTGTTCTTGTATTACCCTTGATGTCCTGAATGTCACCAAATTGTCTTCCTTTCAACATTTCCTTTATCTTCGGGTAAAGAAAGAAGTCATTGGGGGGCCGGATCAGGGGAGTAGGGAGGGTGTTCCAATACAGTTATTTGTTTGCTGGCTCAAAACGCCCTCACAGACAGTGCCGGGTGAGCTGGTGCATTGTCGTGATGCAAGAGCCATGAATTGTTGGTTAAAAGTTCAGGTCATCTAATTTTTTCACGCAGCCTTTTCAGCACTTCCAAATAGTAAATTTGGTTAACTGTTTATCCAGCTGGTACAAATTCATAATGAATAATCCCTCTGATATCAAACAAGGTTAGCAACATCATTGGCAACAAGTTCGCGAAATTAATTGTCTGACATCGTATACAAAGCGTAGAACTAAATACCATGTACATCGTAGGTGCTCTGTTAATAGTCACTGTCATCGTCATTCCCACCACCATTATCATAAATTGCCTCCTGAGGAATCAGGAGAGCTTTTTTTTCAGAGGCAAGTTCTGACCTTTTTATGCATATGCTCCTAAACAGTTCTGTTCAGTGCACATGTAAACGCTGGTATAAGTAAGTGCCTTGGCCCTTATGGTAGAAAGGTCTCTGGGGGCTCCTTCACCTTGACCATCTTTAACCTTAGTGTGTTTCCTGTCTTCACACTGCCAGGTGTGTGGCCGGGGATCTCAACTGAGTTTCTACCCAAGTCCCACAAAACCTTATCAGTTCAATGTATGTTATACTTCTCACTTTTCAATGACACATTTGCCTTTTCATTCAAAAGTATTTTAAGTGATTTTTTTAAAAATGAGGGAGGTAAATGTTTCAGAAGGTTCCTTGAGTACATTTGCATTCGTGCCACTATAAGTAGTCTTTTTTGTTTCACGTTGTGGTTTCCACAGAGCAGTAAGGCTTGTATTAAATAGGAGAGTGGCTTATGTACCCATTTCAATGGATGACACACCTCTCACTTGCTAAGCAATTATAAACAAACTTAGCTTAACTTGATACTCATAAAAGGATTCTTTGCAACAAATTTAATTTTTGAAATAAGATTTAAAATGTCACAAGAGAAGGAACAGTGTCAGTATAATTGTCATTGTAAAGGAACATTAGGGAAGATATTTAAAAGAAATTTTGAAACTTAATTAAAACTTTTCTTATTTCATAAATATTTTATGTATTAGGTTGGTAAAGTGAAACATGTATACATATTGCTAGGCAGACCTAATTTAAAG
>NW_017736870.1:0-1246 GCF_001890085.2 Hipposideros armiger
AGGGCAGTGTCACTGGCCCTCATATGTGGGATCCGAACCGGGGCCCTCTGGCGTCCCAAGCCAGTTCTTAAACATCGCGCCACTCGGCCGGCCCATGTTTCTTGTTTTGAAATCTACTTTGCCTGATATTAATGTAGCCACTTCAGCTTTCTTATTCCGTATTTTTGTGGTAATCTTTTTTCTTTCATTTTTATGGTCAAGAAGAGTTCTTCAAATGTTTGGTAGAATTCTCCTGCAGAACTATCTGGTGTTTTTGAGGGAGTAATTCTTTGACAACACTACTCTATTGAAATCAGTCTGATAATATTTCTTTCTCTTCTGGAGTACTTTAAATAATTTGTATAAGAATAATAAACTGGGTTTCTGGACCAGCCAAGAGTTGAGTGATGACAACATCAAGATGACAACACCACAGGAATCATACAGTATGTATTTTTCATGTCTGCCTTCTTTCACTCAGTATATTTTGACATTCACCCATGTTGTTGCATGGTGGGGATAATCTTTGAATAGTCATTTGTTTCTTTTCACTGATGAGTGAATATACCACTGTACAGATATAGCACAATTTATTTATCCATTCATTTGTTGATGTACATCTGGATTGTTTTCTGTTTGGGGCTATTATGAATAAAGATGTATTGAATATTCTTGTACAGATGTTATGAACAGATGGTTTTATTTATCTTGGATAAATATGTAGGAGTGGAATTGCTGGACCATAGGGTAGATTGTATAGTACCTGCTTGTGGCTTTAATGTGCATTTGCCTGATGACAAATGATATTGGATAAGCACTTTCTCATATGCTTATTGGCTATTTATACATCTTTTGTGAAGTGCGTGTTCACATCTTTTGCCTGTTTTGGGGTTGGGTTGTTTGTCCTTTTATTATTAAGTTGCAGGATTTCTTTAGTCCAGATACAAGTCCTTTGTCAGATATATCTGTTATGAATATTTCCTCTCAGTCTGTGGCTCACCTATTTTCTTTTCTTTTTTTTTTTAAAGATTTTTATTGGGGAACTGGGGGGATGGGAACAGTGCTGGGGAATTGGGGGAAAGGGGAACAGACAAGTTGCTGTCGTTTTGTTCTTCAATCTAGTTGTGGAGGACGTTGCTTCACTGGCCCAAGTTGACACCATCATTGCGCTCTTCCCGGGCGAGGCAGATCAGTCGCCGGCTTCTGGATGGCCGCTCACGCTGGCTGCTGGCTACATACGGTAGCCCATGGCAACCCACTGCCACAG
>NW_017736871.1:0-1281 GCF_001890085.2 Hipposideros armiger
TCAGAAGTGTCTGGACACTGATGGTAACCACTTTGAGCACCTCTTGTAATTGCAGAAGTCAAATGTGACTTGTATTCATCTTTTGTTATCGGTAATATATATGTTGTTGGAAAAGTCATAATGCATTTTTGCAACAAAAAACAGAAAAAATACGTCGTGACTTTTCCAACAACCCAATATTATTACAATTAGTACAGTTTTTTTCCTTTCTTAAAATGTGCATACATTTTTTTTGGCACCCTCTGTGTGTGTGTGTGTGTGTGTGTGTGTGTGTGTGTATGTGTATATATATATATATATAGATAGATAGATAGATATCTATATCTATATCTATAAGATGCACCAAGAGGCAAGAGGGAAATTTATAGAGGTTTTTTTATTAGTTGTTTTTAATTTTTTTCTAGTTTTATTAAGAAATAATTGACATACATCACTGTATAAGTTTAAGGTATACAGCATGATTGGTTTTTTTATACTTGTTAATCACCATAGTCTATTCTTCTTTCTCTTGAATAAAAAAAATTTAAGTGCCAATTTATTTAATCAGTTGTGCAGTTCAAAGATAAGTATTGAAGATCCTTTTGATACATAAATTGGTAATCAGTTGTCATATTATGGGTTTAAGGCATTGATCATTTAACTTATGAAACAACTTGTAAGATTTCTTTAAAAATACCTCAGTTGCCGGCCGGCCCAGTGGCTCAGTTGGTTAAGAGCTCGCTCAAGAGTTTGAGCTCTGAGCAACAGCAGTTCAATGCCCGGCCCGAGCTGAGCTGCTGCTGAGCTGCCGACAGGTGGCAGGATGGCTCAGCTATAAATAAATAAATAAATAAAAAATACCTGAGTTGCCAAATTTGTTTAGAAGTCCTACAGTTTCTTGGGAAAAAATGGGTAAATTTACCTTGTATTGTGTAATTACTCTTCATTTTAAATGCTACATCTTTTGTGCACACTAACTTTACACTAGGATTAGGAAAATGAGAACTATATATGTCTACAACAAATAGTTACCTGTAGTATGAAACTGTGTACTATGGCTGTGACCTCTTTAAATATGTAACTAGAACAGAGTATTCTATATATACGTGCAATTAAGGACAACTCAGTATTATTGTTGAGAGACTGTCATAAATCATATTCTGTATTGCCATTACCCCTAATCTTAACACTTAAGCATGTCAATAAAAACTAATGATAATTGGGTCCACTAAACTTTTACTAGAACTTAACTGTTGACATTAAACTTAAAAATGATAGTGCATTAGATTTTTTTTTTTTTTT
>NW_017736872.1:0-1221 GCF_001890085.2 Hipposideros armiger
TATCCATTGGTTGATGCTACTTGAATTTGCAGCCCAATTCCTATTCCTAAGATTTAGAATTCAGTTTCTAGCTGTCCCACACTGGTCATGGTCCTCAGTACATGAGGAAACAAATATAAATTGTCTCTAAATAAAGACACATTATCTGATGCCTCCAGGAATCTTCACATTTTTTTTTACAGGTAATGGCAAGCACATAGTAATAGATAATCAAAAACACAAGGAAACAAAGAACAAAAACCAGTACAAACAACAGACAGTAAAAACAGACATGTTTTTACTTAAATCTTAAAATATCAGAATTACTAGACTCATATTGCAAAATAACTTTCCTTAATACATTTAAATATATAAAAAATATTCAAAATATCTTCAGGGGACAGGAGCAATAAATATGTAGGAAAGCGTACTTTTAAAAGTATGAAGTAAAGCTTCTAGAAGTGATTCTACAACAAGTAAAAATAAAAACATAAATGGGTTTAGCAGAGCATTAAACTAAACTGAAAATAAAATAAATTATATAGAAGGTAGTTTTAAGAATTCCAGAAGACAGTGTAAAAAGACATAAAAATTGAAAATACAGAAAAAATTGTAATAATTAAAGTGGATAGAAAAAATAATACATGAATTGTAGTTGTAGAAGAAAAATGGGAAAGGAATTGGGGATGAAGCAACATTTGATGAGCTAATAGCTGACAATTTGATAGAACTGATGAAAGACAACAATCTACATGGTTTAATTTTTTTTCTTACTTTTGTTTGTTCAACCTCTCACCCATTCTGGAATGTAATCATCCTGGCTAGAAGAGGGGATACAATACAAAAATACATATACACACACACAAATATACACAAAAGGAAGAAAATTAGAAAATTACATGTTCTGAGGCAAGAATTAAATTCTGATGGTATAATACATAATAACTGAGTGACACTTTTAAATTAATTGGTCAGAAAATTCTCTGAGGAGAATGCAAAAATTTAAATAATGACATAAATGACCAGAGCGAGCCAGTCAGGAGACTAAGGGGATGATATTTCAAGCATCAGAAAAAGCTAGTACAGAGATTTTGGTGTTGGAAAGAGCTTGGTAAATTCTGAACAAAAGGCTACTGTGTTTGTATCATAAGAAAGAAGAAGCTGAGGTAACATAGACAGGTAACGGTCAGATAATACAGAGCATTATAAACCAAGATAAGAGGTTTTGGTTGTATGCATGTA
>NW_017736873.1:0-1270 GCF_001890085.2 Hipposideros armiger
TCAGAAGAAGAAATCAGGAAATCAATCCCATTTACAATTGCTTCAAAAACAATAAAATACGTAGGAATAAATTTAACTACATAAGTAAAAGACCTGTACTCAGAAAATTATAAGACGTTGAGGAGAGAAATCAAAGAAGATACAAATAAATGGAAATACATACCATGTTCATGGATAGGAAGATTTAATATGGTTAAAATTTCAATACTACCTAAGGCAATCTATAGATTCAATGCAATTCCTATCAAACTACCTGGAACATTTTTCTCAGAAATAGAACAGATAATCCGAAAATTTATGTGGAGCCATAAAAGAACCCAAATAGCCACAGCAATCTTGAGAAATAAGAAAAAAGTAGGAGGTATCACGCTACCCGACATCAAATCATACTACAAGGCTACAGTAATCAAAACAGTATGGTACTGGCGTAAAAACAGACAAATAGATCAATGGAACAGAATAGAGAGCCCAGAAATAAACCCATCCATATACGGTCATTTAATCTATGACATTGAGTGGCTCGCCGGGTGGCTCAGTTGGTTAAGAGCTAGCTCAAGAATTTGAGCTCTGAGCAACAGTGGTTCGAGTCCAGCCTGAGCTGAGCAGCCGCTGAGCTGCCAACAGGTAGCAGGATGGCTCAGCTAAAAAAATAAAAATAAAAAAATGTAAAAATAATCTATGACATTGGAAGCAATACTTTACATTACAGTAAAGATAGTCTATTTAATAAATGGTGCTGGGAAAATTGGACTGACATGTGCAAAAAAAATGAAAATGGACCACCTACTTACACCATATACAAGAACAAATTCAAAATGGATTAAAGACTTAAATGTAAGACGTGAAACCATAAAACTCCTAGAAGAAAAAATTGGGAGTAAATTTGAACACATCACCCTCAGTAATATTTTTACTGAGCTATCCCTGCGGGCAAGGGAAATACAAGAACAAATTAACATATGAGATTACATCAAACTTAAAAGATTTTTCACAGCAAAGGAAATCAGCAAGAAAACAAAAAAGCAGCCTACTGAATGGAGAAGATATTTGCCAATGATATATCTGTTAAGGGGTTAATATCCACAATTTATAAAATACTCATTCAACTCAACACCAAAAAACAAACAACCCAATTAAAAAATGGGCAGAGGATATGAAGAGGCATTTCTCTAAAAAGAATATACAGATGGCCAACAGGCATATGAAAAAATGTTCAACCTCACTAATCATTAGGGAAATGCAAATAAAAACCACAATGAGATACCACTTC
>NW_017736874.1:0-1281 GCF_001890085.2 Hipposideros armiger
ACCTTCTTCTAAAATGGGATCTATTATTAAGATTGAAAGTTTTGTTGTTGTTTTTGTCTGTGAACTCCTAGCACAGGGCCTGGATAGTATGTGCTCAAATATATGTTTTTTATGTCTTTTTTGGATTTATATTTTGTCTTTCCACAGTAAGTTACTGTCAATAAGAACTCTTTGGAAAAACACTGACATCAAGAAGTTTGAAAGTCAACATTACTTCCTTTACACTTTGTTTTGTCTCTGAAAGCTTCATGTCAAATCTTTATCTTTGTGCAAGGATGTGTTTTTTCATGGTTTAGTGAGTTATTCTCCTCAAACAGTAATAATTTTTAATAACTCTGTTGTATCTGCATGTAAAAAACAGTGTGTGCTCACAGGACTATCAGGGCATTCTAGGACATAAATTTTTATTTCATGGTGAGGCAAAGAAACTTTTAGTGAAAACAAGGTAAGGATAATACAGTGCAAAAAAGAATACAAAAAATGTTTTATGACAATCCTTTCAAATTCTCCCTCTCGGGCTAGGAGCTTCATGATGTTTGCACTTTTAAATATCACTAATAAAAACTCAAAATAAGAAATACAAAATGATTGATGTACGTTTTAACTAAGAAGTTTTTGAAATGCAGAGAAATTAAAACTGAGGCACTCTATATAAGGGATAATTTAGCAAAAACCTAAAGATTTTAAAAGTTCCCAACTCTATTACCCTCAAATTAACCCAGTTCCCATGTTTCCCTGTAGATTTATGGATTTACATATAAGATTAGTTTATTTTGTCCGTGACTAATAGATACCAACTGTGAATGATTTTAGCGTGTTAAAAAAATTCTATAATAACTTCCTTTTCTTAATGGAAAATTCATAGCTGTATCAAGTACATGAGGTATTTTTTCAACTCCCATAGAATTATGCATACATTTTATTTTTTAAAGAACTGACTCTGTATTTCTTATTAAGAGTCAGAGACCTCCCCCCTTTCAGTAATTATATGTAGAAATTTATCATGTTAAAGAAGAAAATGGAGCAATACTAAATCATAAAACCATGTTGGTATATCTTTAATCTTAGCAGATCTCATTTAATTAAAACTCCACATAGAGTCATTCTCCTTTGAAATGATATTTTATACTATACTGAAAAATTAATTATGGCATGGGAGAAGCCCAGAACAGCTCCTGGCAGCCTGATCTGGACACTGATATTCCCAGCCAGGCTTTGGCATTGAAGTGATGGCATTATAACCACATAGTCCTGATTTTAGAGGGATGGAATAAAATTCCC
>NW_017736875.1:0-1281 GCF_001890085.2 Hipposideros armiger
CAAATTAAAGAACAAATTTCCAAGATCATTAATCAGGTGGATCACCACATCTTAAAATATTTTTTAGAACAAATTAGGTAATATTCATAATCCCTTTGATGAAGTATATTATGCTAAAGTTGTGATTAATTATTATTTCATTTCCTATACTTGACTGTCTTTGTCATAATCATGCTAAGAAATTAAAAATTAAATAAATTATCTTTTGTTAAAGTATTTAAAAAATTCCTTTATGTAGTTGAATTTCCATGAAGACTTGTCACCTCTTTAGAAGATGTGCAAATTAGAAAAGTTTATGAATAATTGTGGGTGGACTGGCATATTTTCTAAAGGTATTATATTCACACAATTTAGTTTCCTCTTATATATTTTGGGGAATGTGGGGAGAAAAGGGAAAGTAATTTTTTTCTTTAAAATTTCACAATGCATGGTGATTATTTTATTCTTTATTGCTAATGGATTTTTAGTTCCACAGCAAGTAGTTGAAAGAATTGGGGACTAAATTGAAGAATGAGGTGATTCTGCTCATTAAATTTATTATTAAAATAAAAATATATTTGTATAAGCTAGGGTCCGAATTCATCTACAACTGGAGAAATTGATGTCAATTTTATGTGATTTTTCTTTCTCTGTTTAAAAAAAAGTATTTGCCATAGCAACCACAATCACATATGACAGTGGTTACTATCTTGAGATTACCTACTTCGCTCTCCTAATGAGGGGCCTTACTATTTTTTTTTACTTTTTAAAAATATAAATTATAAGTTAGAAACATCATCTTCTCTGTCCCACTCCTGTCTCCCCGGAGACTTGACTGCCCAATGTGGGCATGTGTTTCATATTGTGTGGTTAAATACTACTGGGAAATTACAGCTGCCCCTCCTATGAACTTTTAAAACAAATATAACCTGTTTTCCTCCATAGAAAATTTTTTTATCTTTATTATACTTATTGGGGTGACACTGGTTAGTAAAATTATATAGGTTTCAAGTGTATAATTCTATAATACATCACCTGTATATCATATTGTATGCTCACCACCTATATATCACATTGTCAGATCTCCTTTTATCACCATATATTTGACCCCCATTACCCTCTTTTACTGTTCCTCCTTCCCCTTCTACTCTGGTAACCACTAAACTGTTGTATGTGTCTATGAGTTTTTGTTTCTTTGTTCATCTTGTTTGTTTGTTGCTTTCAGGTTTATATCCCACATGTGAATGAAGTCATTTGGTTCTCAACTTTTTCTGTCTGACTTATTTCACTTAGCATGATAAA
>NW_017736876.1:0-1281 GCF_001890085.2 Hipposideros armiger
AATTGCCTTTCATGTATGAGACAACACAAAAATGTTCAGAATAGTTGATGCATTTGGGGATTTGGTAAATATGCTCAATTAATCTGTAAGTCTTAATGCAAGCACACCAAGGATAAAATTATGGAGACAAAGATGCCATGAATACAAAGGATTCCTTCCTCCCAAGAAATCTGAAAGTATTAAAGAAAGGAATATGATTGAGGTGCTGCAATCAAATATATTTTTTCAAATTTTGGGTGATATAAAAATATATCACCCAAATTTTGAATCTAAAAGAAGGATGGTCATTGAGGAGCTCAAATTCACCCTTTCCAGACCAGAGATGCAAGTGGTAAGAGATCATTCCACTCACCTGTCTGCGAGGCCCGCATCCCATTCTTCTCCTCCGGGGGCACTTTCCCCTTGCTCATCTGAGAGGCAGGAGGAGCCTCAAATGCCGGTACCTCTTCAGCATCATCATAATCCTCAGTAGGGGTGTCATTAGTTCTCTGAGCTGAGGATTCTAAGGACAGACAAGGGGGTCAGGTGAAACTACAGTAAATGGGTTGGTTTAGGCAATACCTAAAATCCTTTCGGACCCAGAGACCCTGATGGCTGCTAAACAAAGGCACCGTTCACTCCATGTTTTAACAGGTCTTTTCCAAGGCCATGTATTTCATTTGGATGTGCCAATAAACCAGAAAATGATCCAAATAGCTCAGTGGTTCTTCATTAAAACTACATATTTCAAAGTGACTCTTACACTATAATATTTCCTCAGAATATACTTTCCAGGTGTTATTTTCAAAAACAATCTGTGCCTGTTGTACCTGAATGAGGAAGTTCTGGACACTGGGAGCAGAGCCCCAACATGAGGCATTGCAGAGCAACCAAAAAACGGGAAGATTGGACCCCAAAAGAGACAAGAGACCTCTCTAATCCCAGTCAAAGGAAGGCTATTCCCCTTGGCTCTTACCTCTGAAGAAATTCCCCTGCCCCCACTACCCAGGCAAGGCCGATTCACCTTTATTACGTGGAGCAGATTTATAGTCACTGTTCTCACCATCCCCAGTGTAATATGGCAGTTTAGTCAGTGAGTCATCTGATAAGGACCCTAATGTGGAAAAAAACATCACAAAAATAAACAGAACAACCCTTTCCACATGCATACGCTCCATGGTAAGGCTGAGAAGAAATGCTACGGTTGACATGGCTCTTGTAGTGTAAAGCGAAGGCTCAGAGCTCATAGGGGCTCTGGAGAGGCTCATCCTGCAACCTATGGAGCAACTGCCTCTCTGAGCC
>NW_017736877.1:0-1281 GCF_001890085.2 Hipposideros armiger
TGTTTCCTTTTGTAGAATCAAGGGTTGATTTCAACTGCATGTTTCAGGTCACCAGGAGGTTAACATCAGTTAGCCATGCCTCATTGTTAAAATGTCCAAAACGAGTTGAGAGTTCATAATTAGAAATGTGGTATGTCATGACTCATTTTTTCTTCATACAGTTTCTTTTAATTCCACAAATATTTAACATGTATCCATTATTGCACAAAACTGATTATATCTTCCCTAGGTTTTAGTACCCAAATTTAATTTGAATAACTTTGGAGCAAATGAAAAATATCAACTGCTTTATAAGAGAGCCAACCCAAGTCATTGAAAATTAAAATGTAAGCCAAATGAAAGAAATCCAAATGACTTATTTATCAAATAGGTAGATGTAGGGGAGGTGCTCTTCAGATATCGACTACTTTGTCCTTTAGAGCTGTGGTTCTCGTGCCTGGACACTGAAATCACCTGGGGAGTTTTAAAAAATACACATGCCTCAATCCAACCCATAGACTATGATATAATTTGTCTGGAGGGTGACCGAGGCATTGCAGATTTGAAAAGCTCCCCTCGTGATTCAAATGGAAGCTCAGAGTTGAGAACCCTGGCTCTCGAGCAGTGGTTCTCAAACTTGACCCTGTGTATGACTCACCTGGAGTGCTGGTTACAGCTTGGGCTACACCTCCAGAGTTCTGGTTTAGTCAGTCTTGAGTGGGCCCTGCAAATTTGCAAGTCTCACAGGTTTCCATTTGATGCTGAGTTGCTAGTCTGGGAAACTTTGAGCTTGTTTGAAAGGTTCAATTTCCAGTCTAAGGAATCAACAACATCTGGATTTTAAAACTCTCCCCAGGTGGTTCCGGTGCATAGTAAAGTTTGTGAAACGCTGGCTCTAGAAGGACCGAATAAGGGAAAATGTCATCAGGAGGGGTGAAACAGTGGGACACTGTTAAATATTTGGCAGCAAATAACATTACCACTAGAAAACGGTGTTCCTGTGAGAATCCTTAGATTGTAGACCCATCTTTCTTTTAGAGTAGGTTTGGTTTAGTTTGCTAATACATTGTCTGACTTAGTCTGCCTAGGAGATCTACATTGTAAAGTATGATTTCAAATTTACAGCAGAGGATCTTGAAGTACTACTGTGTTTTTATCTTTTGGACCCCCACCCAGCTATAGAGGGGAAAAACCTAGATTTGAGGTCATGTCCCATTATCTCTATCACACCACTTGGCTTCCCTTTACCTTTTCAAGCCCTAGGACTTTATGGCTGTGACATGGTCAGTTTAGTAAGAAAAC
>NW_017731934.1:0-1041 GCF_001890085.2 Hipposideros armiger
TGATTGTCAATTATTATTATTTATAATTTTGGAAATAAAGCAAGAATTTAGAATAAATATAAAATTAATGAGAAAAAAGAAGATAACAAGTTTAAAGAAAAGTATTGGATCTTTGGAAATACATGATATGTCATTTAAATTTAACATAGCCAAATTACTTTAAAGGATTTCATTATTTGCAATATATGCTAAAATTTGGGGTTTCAGAAACACCCAAATTTAAACAATAAATATAAAATCGTTTCTATTCAACTAACTTCAGAGTGTACAAAATATAGCTCGTGCCAATTTAAGTCCAGTCACCATAAGTGGAATCTAAGAATACAATCAAGAGAAGTGCAGCATGCCACATGCAGTGAAATGCTTGACCTACCATATTAACAACACTTTTAATTAACTTTTCATCCGATTTTCCAGGACAACTTTCTTTTATCTTTATAACAGGGACATCCATTATTTTAATAGTCTGTGGAAAAGAGACTTAAGTATGAGATTAAGAAATCTATAAAATTATTTACACACTGATGGAAGAAAAATAGCCTTTAAAAAAAACTAAAACTTAATACCTTTAAGGCTTTTATAAGTTCTTCTTGTTTTCCAGCTTCTTGAACCAATATCACTCTTGTTTCAATCTGAGGCATTTCTTCTATTAAAATTAAAAAGTTTTAAATATGTTTATCAGGAATTAACATCAAAATCAGTACCTCCTAACCCCTTTTCTGGCTATAATCTGGTATGTTTTCCATCTGTAAGATCATAACAGTCTATAAAATTACTTAATTCCAGTTTATTTCTTAAAATTTGGTCACATATTTCAGAGGAAGAGAAAATGTATTGTAGCAGAGTATACAAACATCTGCACTCCCTTAACCAAAGCATTCACTACCCTGCAGACTCATCCTCTTCAACAGTGCATGCAACTTTAGTAAAGATCCATTTATACAGTGGGGTAAGGGAAGAAGTGTCTCTTCACCTAACCAATCATAACTGAGTAGTCTAGCTAACAATGTTGCAGCTAGATTGCCCTTACATACAGAAAAA